>NC_000070.6:93247967-93387967 GCF_000001635.26 Mus musculus
ATTTTCTCTACCTCCTCCCCTTTCAGGTTTCATTTAAAAATCCAATTATACCAAAATGCAGTTTTAATTATAGTATTGATTTTACGTCTTTGCAAGGAGTGGGACTAATTCAATTAGTTCTAATTATGTGTATAGAGTAGTTGGACTAACCTTTCATAATGTCAGCCCACTAGTTTCATATGACTTTTCCATATATCCTGACCATAGAGGGGATTAAAGTTATGAACTTCAAAAATTATGCACTTAATCAAGGCAAACAAGGATGAACATAAAATGGTCGGCTTAAGAATCTGAGTCATCTGCTGATGATTGTTCCGATACAAAATTTTACAAATCAGATTTAGATAGCCTTTGCAATTAGCTTTGCCAGCAGGGTTTAGAGCACTTTTACAAGAAGCAAGACGAAGATTAATAATGCAGACACACAGAAGGAAATGGTAAGTGGAAACAACTGGTTTTTTTTTTTCAATTTAGAAGAAAATCAAGATAAGATCAAATGAAGCAATCTTAATAATTAATGTGAAAATGAGAACTTTTGTAGAAACAAGAGTTTGCATGCTACTATCAAATCAGTATACTGGTTAATTAAGTCAGGAAAGACTTTCTTCAAGGCTCTTAAAATAAAGGTGAGTTATAAGACTCTGTCTTGCTCAGAATTCTTCCAAAGCGAAGGTCAATCTAGGGGACTTTAGTTCATCTGTATTTGCTAATTGGCTTTATCCAAAGGCTATCTGACCTTGCTCTTCTATTTTCCTAAAGAGAGACAGGTTTACAACTTGAAGGAAGAGTTCAGTGTCTTTAGACTTTTCCCTATCCACAAAGACTGGGAGATAGAGAGATACTGCACCCTCCTTGATGAATTTTAAAGAGATCACTACCAGGATCTTGAGAACACTTGGTGTATAAAACCAGAAAAAGGTTTGGTTTTTGTTGTTGTTGTTGTTGTTGTTTTAAGCAACAAAGCAAAACAAAACAAAAGCAAATTGTCAAGCCAGGAGACAGAGAGAGAAATGACAGGTTCAAGTTTTCTAGAGTAGATACTCTAAGTGAAAGAAGGTGCTGAGTTAACAGTTTACAAAGTAAACTCTCTCATCTTCAGTTGGCAGCATAAAGCCAGGCTTGCTCAGTGCTTCACTGGGTCTGTAGAGCATCTTTAAAGGCAAAACTGCAAATCCTAGCCTTCTCTTCATTTATTTATTTATTTTGATTTTTCTTCCCATGCAATACATTATGACTATAGCTTTCCCTCACTCCACTCCTCTTAGTTCCTCCCCACCATTTCCCTCTACAGCTGGTATTCCCCCAGAAAACAGTAAAACTTCCAGGGACACCAACTGAATCCAGAAGAACAGATGCAATACGAACAGGCACAAGTCGTCATATGAATAGCATAAAATGGACTCTATTAGAAGTGGATCAGAGTAAATCTCTAGCCTTACCACCAACTGACTTTGAGACTTCAAAAAACCAAAAGTCCATTCTTTTAATCAGGAATGATCTTATAAACTCATCTATTGAATCTAGGTTGTAGAGTCAGATGTGGGCTTGGTTATCCTCCCAGGTCTCTTAAAAGTTTTACATTCTACTCTGTATTTGTGGCCTGTACACAGATTTATGTAATTAAAATGTAAGCATTATTTTCATCTGAAAATATTTATCCTGTGTCTCAAAAAAAATCAAAGTAAAAATATAATTAGATTATTTCTTCCTCCTTTTCCATTGCACTGTCGCTCCAATACACACAAAAGACAATACCGTGTTCTTTCACCAACATCTCACTTGAATTGTGCAAGCCCTTTGAATAAAAGACAATAAAATCTAGTGTCTGCATAATCTCTTCATTGCTTCTCAAGCATCAAAATAAATGGAGGAAATCTGACAAATCAAAAAACAGACTGACATATCTGAGAGGTGGCTATTCAATACTATTTAAGATTCTGTCCTTGAAGCTGCAGTCTAGACTTATCTATATACTGGGACCTTATTAGTGCAAAATGTCATTGATTTGGAATAATCTCCTCAATAAATCCAGATCCTTCCTAAGGTCTTTTGGTCTCAAAATCACCATCGTTCCATATCTGTAATATCCTTCCCAGCATTATTGCTCCTATATGTGGTGCTATTTACAAAGGCATGTAGGGAAGGCATAGATTGCCCTCCCATATTATTTAGAGTTAGTTGTGTTAATACTTTGGTGAGAAAACACAGGACAATCTGATTATGTCAACTCTTTTAGAAAAGAGGACAGCTTAACCTCAATTTAGTAATGATTCTATCTTATAAAGTCTATAAATTCTGTTTGGTACTTTAGTAGATCTGTTTACATCACCTTGTTTACATCCTGTGGTGGTGGAGGAAATCAATACAGTGAGCATAGAGGTTTATGCCAGGAATCTTAGCACTTGGTGGGCTGACAAAGGAGTATGAAAACTCTGGTTTTAACAAGGGGTGCACTCTAAAGTGGGGTTTTGAGGTCATACAAACAAGCAAACTCAAATAAGTTAAAAAGTTAGGGTGGTTTTATTTTATTTTATTTTATTTTATTTTATTTTATTTTATTTTGAGAAACGCTTACCAGATAATCAAAGTACTATAAAAGACCCACCAATGATCTGGGCACTGTTCTAAGCACTCCACTGCATCAACTCATTTGTCCCTTATTTTTACCATTTTCTATAAGAAGTCAAGTAAAATTTCAAGAACCAAGAGTCATGCTGTTTGTAAATAGTGATGTAACTATTAAAAGCTAAGGCATCCTCCACATGTTAAACCCTTTTGTGTTGCCAGAGTAACTTTCCAAAGAGCTCAACAATATGTGATTCCAACAATATGCAAAAGATCACTTTTGTTTTCCAGTTGTATGCTTGCTTCTAATATTTTGTCAGTTTAGTTAGGAGAGGAGGGCAAGCATTTACTCATTCTTCCTGTATACATTCCTTATAATTAACTCTGTGAGCATTGAAAACAAACATCCTTTCTCCAATTATTTTCTGATAAAATTATATGTCTATGTATATGTATAAGATGTATATGATGTATATGCATATTTATATGTATAATTTACATATATATGTGAGTATGTATATATGAGTGTATGTATGTATGTATGCATATATGGATATAAGTGTTACTTTTGTAATTGCATGAACTGTATGCATGTAACATATATGGTTATATGTTATACTGTGTCCACATATAGTGTGTATATAACAGTTTTCATTTATAGTCTGACTAACTTGTATGTTTTAGAGTATTTTATTCCATATAGCTAGCTCATTTAGGTGTCTGTTTAGATTTATTTAGGAAATTATTCTTTTCTTCCATATATTTGGCTATTATAGACTCTGTTCTGTTATTGAAGCTAAACATTAGAATAACATAAAGAATGGTGAAAGATGTCATTGATTGAAACTTTGAATTTTACTTATAAATTAACATGTGGAGAATAAACATAAGAACTCAATTCTGTCCCATTAAAAACAAATTATAGCATTCATTTTCCTTTAGAAAAGGCATTTATATTTCTTATAAACATTTATTCATAGGTACTCAATATAGACAACTGTACTTCATTTATATTTTTCTAATAGAACCTTATCTAAATTCTACAATTAAAAATATTTTCAATGATTCTTAGGTTCTTTTGATTTTTTTTAAGCAATGATCTAAGTATATTTGCCCTTTATAGCACATTGTCAACAGGAAGGTACTAAAATAGTAGATATGTAAAGAAGAGTTAGACATGATTAGAGAGGAAAGCAGTTGTTAGATGCTTCCAAAGGAGAGAAGATGCCTCCTTTTGGTGAAAGAATCAGCAAGCTGGACTGGACTGTGACTCCCCTTCCAGTACTGACTTGTGTTTCCTACTCATCCAAGCTTTCTGAAGTGTAAATCCTTTTCTTTCAGATTGGGGATCTTTCTGTCCAATGAAATCCCGCTTCCTTCCTTGTTTCCTGGACAAATAGAGGAGTAAGGTACCGCTCAACCACTGCTTGCAGACAGTCCACAACTTCTCAACTTGAGATGTCCCTCGCAGATAAATCATATCTTCTTTGATTTCTTCTGTTTCTGTCTTGTGATTTGTACATATTTCTCCATTCTGATCTCACACTAAATATGATTTGTCTCCAGCATAGCTTCTCCAAGATTATTATCTGTGTTTTCACCCTTAGATATGGGACTCAGGACTTTCTTGCTGTCATTGCTAAATCTGATACTGAGTGCACTGTCTGAGGAGCAGAAATGCACAAATTACTTCTGTGTCTGAAGATAGGAGAAAAAAATCGTTCAGTCAATTCTTGAATTAATTAAGAGATAACATTGATATAGGAATGGGCTAGTGCCACAAATAATTATCACTTGAAATTACACAGTCAAAAAGGCCAATTAAGGAACCAAATATAGCTAATGAGAAAATTTAATTGATAATGTTTCAAGCTGATAGTCTGGTCCTGCATTTTCTATAGCTAAATAACAATGACAACAACAGCAACAGCACAGTCTAGGAGAGCAATGGCCAGACGCTGCTTTTAGAGTAAGTGCCTCTGGATCCAGTTGGAATATTTGGTTTTAGCTACATGCACTCACTGACTTTTTTTTTTAATATCACAAGCACATGTATTTAGTTTGATAATTAGTTTCCAGAGTGAATATACTTGTTCCTCATTTTAAAATCTTTTAACATAAATAGAATTGGTGTCAAGGTTTTAAACTGCCTGGCTTTGAAATAAATTAAAATTTACTGTAAGCTCCTGACTTTTCAATTTTTTCCCCTTCTTTCAACAATGGAGCAGACTGCATAATCTCTTTGTTCTGACTGATCTTCCTGAGGAGACCACTCCAATTATATGGTGAAAATATAAGCACAGTCGTAGAAAATTAATTGCTACACAGGCAATGTAGTCAGGAATCTTTATAGATGCAAGCAAAATGTGACCACGAACCCATACAGATAAGAGACTGAAGCTTGTTTCCATCCTGGTTCTGTTTTCTCGGTAACTTTGAACTTGGTTTTCAAAACTCTGATCAACATGGATAAGAGAGAAACTGGAACTTAAACTTTTTTTTTTCCTTTTTGTTTGCTTTGTTTTATTTTGTTTTGTTTTTGAAGGGTGGAAATAGAAGCTATCACACAGGCTTGGATATCAGGATGGAGACAGACACAGAGAAGAAAATGGAACAGAGAAAGAAAAAGGAGAAGAATACACCCCTCAAATATTCACATTCAGAATCCAGACAGTTTGGATTTTATAAGGGGTTGCAAACAAAATTTATACTTATTGTTTTCAGTTAAGGATTTTTAAATCAGATGTTAACTTTAAAAGACAACGGAGACTGTGGCTCCCTTAGGCATTTACAGAAGACAACACTCCTTCTTGGAAGAAGTCATTTTCTGAGCTCATACATAATCATATTCGTTTACAGGTTCAAAAATGTAAATGCAGAAGAAAACAGGACAACACAGGTAAAATACAAAACAGAGCTAAGAATCCAGTCAGATTACCTGAGTCTCTGTGACCCTTAAGGGAAACTGAAGTACAAATTGATTAAGAATCAGAAACAGTTTATGTAGAGTGAAAGGTGTTTCAGCTTGGATCTGGGGAAATGGTTGAGTTGTGCAGTGGACCCTCTGCTCTTACAGCTGGCCCTGATTTCTTCTCCTGCACCCACACGGTGGCTCACAACTAACTATAATCCTAACTCCAGGTGGTCGAAAGCCCACTTCTGGCTCTTTGGGCACAAGTGATGCACAGATCTACACACAGGCAAACAGTCAACCCATCAAATAAAAACAAATAAGTCTTTCTAAAATATAACTTCAACTATCAAAAAACAGAGTCTAAGCTAAGTGATGGATTTTATGAATCTTCACTAAGTTTAAAATTAAAAGTTCATCCTGGTAAAGGAATTACATCAATTGTTTATATAGCGTTCTGCCTGGGCTAGGCAAGGTTACAAGCTGTCTCTAAGCAAGGGGCCTTGTTATTCAGAAATGATACAATTAAGTAATTCTCAGAAAAGGGGAAGGGAAGTTTTTTAAAAAACAAAGAAATTCTTTGGAAAAGGGGAAAGGGAGTTAGTGCAAGCTGAACTGTGGCACCTCCTCTGTGGCACCTCAAGAATCTAATCTAATGAGAGCCACAGAGTTGGGACCATAACTTAATTTCAGCTCTGAACTGTTGGATTTCAGTATTTGTTGGGAAATTGATGCACAGCCTGTTCCATGTTCATGTTGGTGTATTTATGTGCATTTGATGAGATAGATAGATAGATAGATAGATAGATAGATAGATAGATAGATAGATAGATAGAAGATAGATGATAGGTGATAGATAAAAATAAGGGGTGGAGGGAAGGGGAGGAGAAATGGAGGAAAAGACAGAGACAGACAGACAGACAGACAGACAGACAGACAGACAGGTTATCTTAATAGGAATAAGGGTGAGTTTATTCTGAACAAACTATAAGTGCCCATGGCCCAGGGACTGTGATTCAAGTTGTTCCACATAACATGTTGTGATGTAGAAGATGTTAAATGAACTTGATTGCCATAGGACAAAAGGAAGTTCTAAAAGACCTAATACCCCTAACACAGGTAACTGACTGTAAAAGTTCTGGAGAAGATTCATATCGGTCTCAGCTGTAGTCTGATGGCATTATTAGTTTGGAGGTTGTTGAAAGCTAGACTGTGAATAAAAATATTATGGTTTCACCTAGTTATTGAAAGAATATTAGGTTACACAAAGACTTGGGCAATGTATAACAACCATTAAGGGATATCTTAACTGTAAAATAATTTTAGATCTGAGTCTGCAATATTTCAGCTCTATATAAGCATTGAACTGTAATCATCCAATCAGCATTAGGGAGTGTTTAACAGATGTGGCTTTTGGGCCTGGGAACTTCAGTTCACAACTGAGTCAAAAGTTGTCTTGAAGTCGTAATATAAGCATGGTCAGTCATAAAATTCTAGTGTTATTGATCTGCTTTTATCATTTTTTATTTTAATATTTATAAACTTTAAGATACTAGAATTATCAGATTTAGAAAGCTTAAGCACATACTGAGCTGAATGGCACATGCCTGCATCCTCAGAAGGGAGGTCGAGAGAGCAGACAGGAACAGTTCAAAACTATCTTGTGCTAGATAGCAAATTTTAGACAGGTAGAGCTACAATGCAAAACCATATCTCAAAAACAGCAAAAAGATAACAAAATTTCAAATGATATTTAATTACTCAATAAAATGAAAATTAAAACAAATATTGAGTATGGAAATGGACAAAAAATACACAGAAATTTGAAAGATATCAACATCTATGTCAAAATATAAAAAAATATTTTAAATATAATTGTAAACAGCATACTATTAAGGAACAATAAGAAATCCACAATCAAAATAACAACCCAGAAGAGGTCATTCAGAAGATGTCAAGAAAGCTGCACCAAAGAGGACAGCATGCAAACTGTGAACTTTGAACTTCTTATAAAGAATGGTAACTCAGTTGCATTAAAAAAAAATCCCATAAGACTATAGGGATATCTTTAATGTCCTGTCAGAAAACAACTGCCAAACACAAATACCAAAGGAAGCAAATTCTTTGAAGCTTAATTTCCACATAAGCAAAACTGGAGACTTTGTATTTCTTCTCATAAGAGAGACTTCTGAAGGGATTAGATTTCTTATAAGCAAATAAAATGTAAATGGAGTTCTGAGGTACAAAATTGAATGATGAATTATATGATAAATTACATATAAGACCAAACACATATCAATTGCATGAGCCAAGAACAAAATCCTGATTGCTTTATTAAAAATATTCAATTACATCATCAAGAAAATACAAATAAGTGAATGAAATGGTTAATTTAAAGTGATTTAAAGCCCTTATTAAGCATAAAAGGAGGCCAATATAGTCATTAACTCTGAATTTGGATTAAGAAGCATTTCTGACCTCTAAAGATAAGTAAGGATATAAAAAATAATAATTAAAAACACTTTAAAACTTTAGCATATTCCTTCCCCTAGGTCACCAGCACACTTCAATTCTCAGAAGTGCTTTTCACTTTCTTAATTAATCGTGTCTCTATCTATTAATAAGGGGTCATATAAAGTTTGATGGTGCAGTTAAATTCCAATCCATCAATTATAGAATATGAGTAATATAAAACCTTAACTTCTAACAAAATACACAGACTGAACTCTCAAAATTCATGCATGTGATTTTTTTCTGAAGCCATCCGTAAATACAAAGCTGTTTCAGTTCATCAAGAAGATGCAACAATTTGACTTGTATATGGAGCCTGAAAGTACAGAATCAAAAATATGAGCAGGAAATTGCAACTTTCCAAAGAAAAAACTATATTGTTCCATTAGCTAGGGACTTTCATTCCAATCTATTAACTGAAAGATAAGAAAGACAAAACAAAAACAAAACAAAACAAAACAAACAACAATAAAAACCAACTCACATATGAACAATACAGCTAACAAAGTTGAGCCCCACACATGCATAGAGCATTGAATAGGAAGATGGACTAGATGGTCATTTGAAAAGTATATGAAATACCTAGGAACGTCATCCACACAAGAAACCACAAAGTCACTCTCAAAAGATTTGAGTAAACTTGCATAAATGGAGAATTGAGTTACTGACCCACTTAAAAAATATACCAAGGAAGGAAATATAAGTTGATTTTTCTAATTATTAATTGAATGGCATTAAATTTGTAGACTCCTAATAAACAAAAAGATGGACATCAGTGAATTTAAAGCTATGTCAAGAAAAAAGAGAATCTGAGATGTTCAATTTAAGGAAGTAGGAAAAAGATGAGCAATGGTAACATTTTAATGAATAAGACGACTAATATAATTAAAACAGAAAAATTACATTAAATGGATTCCAGGGTATGATTTAAAGAACTGATATCCAGGACTTGTTTCTTAGCATTTTGAAATGACTTATTTGAAAATAACAGATGATTTGTTTTTCAGTTTTAATCATATAGTATCTAGATTTCATAAAATTATATTAAGTTTGAAGAAAATGAATTTTAAAGGCAATATTTATTAGGTAACCCATAGACAAAATCTTAAAATGAATAATAACTCAATAACTTAACACTGAAGAAACTGAAGTATCTATGAAATAATTTGGAATATCATGAATAACGTATTACATTCTGATATGTGACATATAACGTTGCATTCTGTTACATGTATGAGCTGTATCTTTGTACAGCTTCATTTTCTACAGTTGTAATTTTAAAATAAAATCAGCAACTAGCAGTTGCATAGAAAAAGAATTTACCTCCCAGCAAGGGAAATTCATTTAGTCAAATTTTTCAATTATTTCATTTATTGGTTCTACATTTTATTAACACACTCAGTAAATTGTTTTAACAAAAGAAATTCCTAGCTCTCCAGAAGGATTATATGATTCTATCATATTTATAAAAAGGGGAATCTTATTTATACCCCTTATGCTGGACTATCAAGATATGAATGGTAAATGTATTTATGATCATGGTACACGGGATTGGAGACTTATTTAATTCTGAATGAAAAGTGCTTGTAATGCAGATAATAATCTGAACAATTCTCTCAAAATACCTTATAATAAGTATATTGGTTATTATTTTTTTTCTTCCTTCTTAATTTCATATTGAGCTAGGAGTAAATTTCTATCCTCTCAGTTTAGCTTCAGTTTATGAGTCTTAATATAGTGACCTCTAGTAGTGTAATTAAATTCTAAAACAAAAAAGCAATCCAAAAAATGAAAAATGCTATCATAACATAAACCACTAGCTTATGGCTGTGTGAGAGTAAATAAACCAAGGTTTGCCAACCATGAAGTCAACTACTAATTCAGTAGATGTTATAAAGAACTTTTCCAGAAGCTAACAGCTTTTGGGACAGGCAGAAGTCACACAGCTTCTGAGACAGACCCAGTTTTGGGCTCCAGACACCCGGGCATCTTCCCTGCCAGAGGAGAGGTGTCTGCCCTCCTGGGAGGGCTTTGCCGGAGCACCTTGGGGTGCTATCTTGGTGCTGGGAACCCACAGAGACTAGTCTGGGCAGGTGAGAGTGTGGACTACAGAAGCTAACAGCTTCTGAGACAGACTGAAGCCACACAGATTCTGGGGCAGACCATGTTTCGGGATCCAGACATCCAATCACCTCCTCTGCAGGAGGACAGATATCCACCCCACCCAGGAGGGCTTTGCCTGAGCACCTGAGGGAGCCATCTCTGGTCCGGGATCTCTCAGAGACTAGACTGTGTAGGTAGGAGTGCCGACTACAAAGGCTACACAGCTTCTGGGACAGGCCTAAGCAACATAGCTTCTGGGACAGGCCCTGTTTCAAGTCTTCATCTTCTGCCAAAGAGCAGGTCCGAAAGCCAGACATCTGTGGACCTTCCCTGCAAGAGGAGAGCTTGCCTGCAGAGAGTACTCTGACCACTGAAACTTAGGAGAGAGCTAGTCTCCCAGGTCTGCTGATTGAGGCTAACAGAATCAAGGGAGGAACAAGTTCTATCCAGAGACAACTATAACAACTAACTCCAGAGAAATCCAGATGGCTAAAGGCAAACATAAGAATCTTACTAACAGAAACCAAGACAACTCACCATCATTAGAACCCAGCACTTCCACCTCAGCCAGTCCTGGATACCCCAACACACTCGAAAGGCTAGACCCGGAGTTAAAAGCATATCTCATGATGATGGTAGAGGACATCAAGAAGGACTTTAATGACTCACTTAAAGAAATACAGAAGAACACTGCTAAACAGGTAAAAGTCCTTAAAGAAAAACAGGAAAACACAACCAAACAGCTAGAAGTCCTTAAAGAAAAACAGGAAAACACAACCAAACAGGTGATGGAATTGAACAAAACCATACAATACCTAAAAAGGGAAGTAGACACAATAAAGAAAACCCAAAGTGAGGCAACGCTGGAGATAGAAACCCTAGGAAAAATTCTGGAACAGTAGATGCGAGCATCAGCAAGAGAATACAAGAGATGGAAGAGAGAATCTCAGGTGCAGAAGATTCCATAGAGAACATGGGCATAACAATCAAAGAAAATGCAAAATGCAAAAAGATCCTAACTCAAAACATCCAGGAAATCCAGGACACAATGAGAAGACCAAACCTATGGATAATAGGAGTAGATGAGAATGAAGACTTTAAAGTTAATAGGCCAACAAATATCTTCAACAAAATTATAGAAGAAAACTTCCCAAATCTAAAGAAAGAAATGCCCATGAACATACAAGAAGCCTACAGAAATCCAAATAGACTGGACCAGAAAAGAAATTCCTCCTGACACATAATAATCAGAACAACATATGCAATAAATAAAGATGGAATATTAAAAGCAGTAAGGGAAAAAAGGTCAAGTAACATATAAAGGAAGGCCTATCAGAATTACACCAGATTTTTCACCAGAGACTATGTAAGCCAGAAGATCCTGGACAGATGTTATACAGACACTATGAGAACACAAATGCCAGCCAACAATACTATACCCAGCCACACTTTCAATTACCATAGATAGAGAAAACAAAGTATTCCATGACAAAAACAAATTCACACAATATATTTCCACAAATCCAGCCCTTTAAAGGATAATAACAGAAAAAATAATACAATGACAGAAACTACACCCAAGAAAAAGCAAAAAAGTAATCCTTCAACAAACCTAAAAGAAGATAGCCACAAGACCAGAATGCCAACTCTAACAACAAAAATAGTAGGAAGCAACAATTACTTTTCCTTAATATCTCTTAATATCAATGGAATCAATTCCCCAATGAAAAGATATAGACTAACAGACTGGCTACACAAAGAGGACCCAACATTTTGCTGCTTACAGGAAACCCATCTCAGGGAAAAAGACAGACACTACCTCAGAGTGAAAGGCTGGAAAACTATTTTCCAAGCAAATGGTCTGAAGAAACAAGCTGGAGTAGCCATTCTAATATCGGATAAAATTGACTTCCAACCCAAAGTTATCAAAAAAGACAAGGAGGGACACTTCATACTCATCAAAGGTAAAATCTTCCAAGACGAATTCTCAATTCTGAATATCTATGCTCAAAATGCAAGGGCAGACACATTCATTAAAGAAACTTTAAAAGCTCAAAGCACATGTTGCACCTCACACAATAATAGTGGGAGACTTCAACACACCACTTTCATCAATGGACAGATCGTGGAAACAGAAACTAAATGGACACAGTGAAACTAACAGAAGTTATGAAACAAATGGATTTAATAGATATCTACAGAATATTTTATCCTAAAACAAAAGTATATACCTTCTTCTCAGCACCTCATGGTACCTTCTCCAAAATTGACCATATAATTGGTCACAAAAGAGGCCTCAACAGATACAGAAATATTGAAATTGTCCCATGCATCCTATCAGATCACCATGGACTAAGGCTGATCTTCAATAACAACATAAATAATGGAAAACCAACATTCACATGGAAACTGAAAAAAATTCTTCTCAATGATACCTTGGTAAACAAAGTAAAGAAATTAAAGACTTTTTAGAGTTTAATGAAAATGAAGCCACAACGTAACCAAACTTATGAGACACAATGAAAGCATTTCTAAGAGGAAAACTCATAGCTCTGAGTGCCTCCAAAAAGAAACTAGAGAGAGCACACAGTATCAGCTTGGCAACACACCTAAAAGCTCTAGAACAAAAGGAAGCAAATTCACCTAAGAGGAGTAGACAGCAGAAATTAATCAATCTCAGGGGCGAAATCAACCAAGTGGAAACAAGAAGAACTATTCAAAGAATCAATCAAATGAGGAGCTGGTTCTTTGAGAAAATCAACAAGATAGATAAAGCCTTAGCCAGACTCACTAAAGGGCACAGGGACAGCATCCTAATTAACAAAAGCAGAAATGAAAATGGGGACATAACAACAGATCCTGAAAAAATCCAAAACACCATCAGATCCTTCTACAAAAGGCTATACTCAACAAAACTGGAGAACCTGGATGAAATGAACAAATTTCTAGACAGATACCCAGTACCAAAGTTAAAGCAGGAGCAGAATAATGATCTAAACATTCCCATATCCCCTAAAGAAATAGAAGCAGTCATTAATAGTCTCCCAACCAAAAAAAGCCCAGGACCAGATGGGTTTAGTACAGAGTTCAGAACTTCAAAGAAGATCTAACTCGAGTTCTTCACAAACTATTCCACAAAATAGAAGCAGAAGGTACTCTACCCAATTCATTCTGTGAAGCCACAATTACTCTGATAGCTAAACTACAGAAAGACCCAACAAAGATAGAGAACTTCAGACTAATTTCCCTTATGAATATCGATGCAAAAATCCTCAATAAAATTCTCGCTAACTGAATCCAAGAACACATCAAAACAATCATCCATACTGACCAAGGAGGTTTCATTCCAGGGATGGATGGATGGTTTAATATATGGAAATCTTTCAACGTAATCCAGTATATAAACAAACTCAAAGACAAAAAACACATGATCCTCTTGTTAGATCCTGAGAAAGCATTTGACAAAATCCAGCACACATTCATGATAAAAAGTCTTGAAAAGATCAGGAATTCAAGTCCCATACATAAACATGATAAAAGCAATCTACAGTAAATAAGTAGCCAACATCAAAGTAAATGGTGAGAAACTGGAAGCAATCCCACTAAAATCAGGGACTAGACAATGCTGCCCACTTTCTCCCTACCTATTGAGCATAGGACTTGAAATCCTAGCCAGAGCAATTCAGCAACAAAAGGAGATAAAGGGGATACAAATTGAAAAGGAAGAAATCAAAATATCACTTTTTGAAGATATGATGGTACAGATAAGTAACCCTAAAAATTCTACCAAGGAACTCCTAAACCTGATAAACAGCTTCAGTGAAGTAGCTGGATATAAAATTAACTCAAACAAGTCAATGGCCTTCCTCTATACAAAGGATAAACAAACTGAGAAAAAAAATTAGGGAAACAACACCCTTCACAACAGTCACAAACAATATAAAATACATTTGTGTTACTCTAACTAAGAAAGTAAAAGATCTGTATGATAAGAACTTCAAGTCTCTGGAAGAAAGAAATTAAAGATCTCAGAAGATGGAAAGATCTCCCATGCTCATGGATTGGCAGGATCAACATTGTAAAATGGCTATCTTGCCAAAAGCAATCTACAGATTCAATGCAATCCCCATCAAAATTACAACTCAATTCTTTAATGAATTAGAAAGAGCAATCTGCAAATTCATCTAGAATAACAAAAGACCTAGGATAGCAAAAACTCTTCTCAAGGATAAAAGAACCTCTGGTGGAATCACCATGCCTGACATAAAGCTGTACTACAGAGCAATTGTGATAAAAAACTGCATGGTACTGGTATAGCGACCGACAAGTAGACCAATAGAATAGAAATCAAGATCCAGAATTGAACCCACACATCTATGGTAACTTGATCTTTGACAAGGGAGCTAAAACCATCCAGTGGAAAAAAGACAGCATTTTCAACAAGTGGTGCAGCACAACTGGTAGTTATCACATAGAAGAATAAAAATTGATCCATTCCTATCTTCTTTTACTAAGGATAAATCTAAGTGGATCAGGAAACTCCACATAAAACCGGTGACAGTGAAACTTATAGAGGAAAAATGGGGAAAAGTCTCGAAGAAATGGGCACAGGGGAAAAATTCCAGAATAGAACAACAATGGCTTATGCTGTAAGATCAAGAATAAACAAATGGGACCTCCTAAAATTGCAAAGCTTCTGTACGGCAAAAGACACTGTCAATAAGACAAAAAGGCCACCAACAGATTGGGAAAGGATCTTTACCTATCCTAAATCAGAGGGGACTAATATCCAGTATATGCAAAGAACTCAAGAAGGTGAACTCCAGAAAGTCGTATAACCCCATTAAAAATGGGGCTTAGAGCTAAACAAAGAATTCTCACCTGAGGAATACTGAATGGCTGAGAAGCACTTGAAAAAATGTTCAACATCCTTAATCACCAGGGAAATGCAAATCAAAACAACCCTGAGATTCTACCTCACTCCAGTCAGAATGACTAAGATCAAACATTCAGGTGACAGCAGATGCTGGATAGCATGTGGAGAAAGAGAAACACTCCTCCATTGTTGGTGGGATTAAAAGCTTGTACAACCACTCTGGAAACCAGTCTTGTGGTTCCTCAGAAAATTGGACATAGTGCTACCGGAGGATCCCGCAATACCTCTCCTGGGCATATATCCAGAAGACGTTCCAACTGGTAAGAAGGACACATGCTCCACTATGTTCATAGCAGCCTTATTTATAATAGCCAGAAGCTGGAAAGAACCCAGATGTCCGTCAATAGAGGAATGGATACAGAAAATGTGGTACTTTACACAATGGAGTACTACTCAGCTATTAAAAAGAATGAATTTATGAAATTCCTAGGCAAATGGATGGACCAGGAGAGCATCATCCTGAGTGAGATAACCCAATCACAAAGAATTCACATGAAATGTACTCACTGATAAGTGGATATTAGCCCAGAAACTTAGAATACCCAAGATACAAGATAGAATTTGCAAAACACATGAAACTCAAGAAGAATGAAGACCAAAGTGTGGACACATTGCCCCTTCTTAGAATTTGGAACAAAACCTCCATGGAAGGAGTTACAGAGACAAAATTTTGAGCTGAGACAAAAGGATGGACCATCTAGGGACTGCTATACTCGGAGATCCATCCCATAATCAGCCTCCAAATGCTGACACCATTGCATACACCAACAAGATTTTGCTGAAAGGTCCCTGATATAGCTGTCTCTTGTGAGGTATGTCAGGTCCTGGCAAACACAGAAGTCAATGCTCAGAGTCAGCTATTAGATGGAACACAGGGCCCTCAATTGAGGAGCTAGAGAAAGTACCCAAGGAGCTAAATGGATCTGCTTCTCTATAGGTGGAACAACAATATGAACTAACCAGTACCCCAGGAGCTCGTGTCTCTAGCTGCATATGTATCAGAAGTTGACCTAGTCAGCCATCATTGGGAAGAGAGGCCCCTTGGTCTAGCAAACTTTTTATACCTCAGTAAGGGAGAACTCCAGGGCCAAGAAGTGGGAGTGGGTGGGCAGGGGAGTGTTGGGGGGGTGGTCTGGGGGACTTTTGGGATAGCATTTGAAATGTAAAGGAAGAAAATACCTAATTAAAATAAATAATTTTTTTAAAAAGAACTTTTCCTCTTGTATTATAATGCAAAGTGGCCAAGAGCAATGACTCAAACTTTTCTATGACACCATTCAGATTTATATTCCATTTATTAAAAGCTCAAGTATCTTGATCATACAGCTTCAGTGACAAGAGAATAGAAAACATGTTTATAGACAAGTATTTTATATGGTGGATAAGGAAAGGTATATTTTACTTCTGAATATAAGACTATACTCCATATGCCAATTTTTGTAGTATTCCATAGTATTTCTGTAGCTTGATTTAGCTTTGAACACACAGTCCTTTCAACTCAGACTGAGAATCTGGAATAAGATAGACTCACGAAAGCAGACTTTTTCATATCTCATTAAATGTTATTGATATTCATTATTTCATGTAAAATTATTTCACTAGTCATTTTATTTTATAAACTGCTTCATAATCCTAGAATGCATACTAATATTCCAGGTGGAAGTGTATGGTTCTCTCTCTCTCTCTTTCTCTCTCTCTCTCTCTCTTTCTCTCTCTC
The DNA here is from genome assembly GCF_000001635.26 of Mus musculus. Lineage (NCBI taxonomy): Eukaryota > Metazoa > Chordata > Mammalia > Rodentia > Muridae > Mus > Mus musculus. The sequence goes on from NC_000070.6 coordinate 93,264,711, forward strand.
CTTCCCTCCCTCTCTCTCTCTTTCTCTCTCTCCTTCCCTCCCTCTCTCTCTCTTTCTCTCTTTTTTTTTTCATCAGGAGAGAATTTTATTTTTAGTATCACCTTAAATTGCAAAGATGTCTGTTAAACCACACAATTAAACATGCCAAAGGAGAAGCCATGTTGTCAGATGCCCACCTTCCCCAGACACCTCAAACCCACCCTTGCTCACCGTCTAAACCCCCCTTTTTTCTTTTTTCTTTTTCTTTTTATTAAACAAGAGAAAGTAGACAGATACATGTTGGTAAATGCAAACTCTCTGTATTCACATAGAGACACAGTGTAATCTCTGAGCCCAATATACAGAGAAAAGCAGAAAAGCTAGAATTCTATAAACTACTACACAGGGGCCTAGAACCCTCCAGCAGAGCCAGGGAAACAGGAGAGCTTTTCTTTCTTCCCACAGAGCATGGTGGTGGTGTTGAATCCACAAATTTGAGACAAGAAAGGATACAAAATGAATTTAGAACAGAAATGGAGATTCTTTTCCTGTTGTATTTTGCTCAAGATATTTTCCCCCAAATTTATTGAGAACCATGATTTTGAGACCTCAACACAGGGTTACTGAGCACAGAGGGACAGGGAGGAAAGGACTGCAACTTGCTCCCAGGGACTGGAGAAAATTAAAAAAGAAAAAGAAAATAAAAAAGAAGTTTGGAACCCATCAATCTTCTGTGCCAGTCATCCTCCTCATCTCCTTCCGCCCCTTCATCCTCATCGTCATCTTCTTCACCTTCATCCTCATCTCCTTCTTCATCAGTATCTTCCAACCCCTCCTCCTCTTCGTCGTCGTCATCATCATCTTCTGCCTCTCCTTCTTCATCATCCATGTTGGGATTCAGATAGTACTGCAAGGGATTTGGCCAAATGTCGAATTTGATGACCTTTCCTAACTTGTCAGCAACTGCATGAGCATGGTCAGTAAACCAGGTAAAGAAGCTCTCAGGCTCTTCATGCTGCCTCTTCCTGCTGGCCTTATTCTGTGTTAGACTTGAGCGTTTTGTCAAATCCTTTCCAGATTTCCATTTGATTTCGGTGGACTTTGAAGACGGGTCATCACTCTCATTCAGATGGAATTCTTTGGAGAGAACTTTATTTTCAAGGTAAGGATTTTCATCAAAATAAAAATGTATTCTGTAACCTGATTTAATGTCTTCAAATTCTGTCACTTCAACTCCAGTCAAATAATGCAGAGCCTCCTCTTCCTCCTCCCCAAACAGTGCAGACACTTGTGGATGGTTGACAAATGTTGTTACCCAAAAATTTGGGACTTTGGCCATCAATTCTGACCTCTTCTGAAAAAAAATGAGCGGCAGAGTTTGTTATATTTTTGTTCTACTTGCAAAATTTCCTCACTGGCTTGTTCATTAAGTCTGTCTATTTCATTTTGTACTTCATCAATATGTTCAACTGCTTCTTGCTGTTCTTTTTCTCCCTGCGGCAGGCCGGGAGAGGCCGACTTGTCCTCCAGCTTTGGGGCAGCAGCCCGTCTCGGTTTCTTGGTCTGAGGCAGGATCGCAGATTGCCACTTCAGGCCCATGGTGTGAGGGAGGTGGCCAGAAGACAGAGCCCAGAGCCCTGATGTTCACAGCAGGAAGAAACCCACAGGAACCCAGGACTCACCAGGTACTGTCTCTCTTAACAGCTGACATCATTATGAAGCACTTCCTTTAGCTTATAGAGCATAAACAAATGTAAATTAGCTACACTGTGTAATATACACCACTATCATTACCACATATTTACATTATAAAATGTGTTATACTGTGACACAGTCTAAAGCAAAAACTCATACTAAAATGCTATTTACTCACTTGTAACACATCTGAACTAGTAAATTATTATATTTAAAACTATGAAGGAAACAAAACTATGTCCAAAAGTAGTAAACATTAGTAAATGAATTAAGTGATCTTTAACGTTTCCATAAAACCGTCATAAAAAACTTGAAGAGTGTCTGTTACTCCTATCTCTTTGGCCCTCACAAGCAGAGTCTCTTCAGCTTCCCAAGTCAAATATTATCTTAGCTGAGAATCAACTTCCTTCATATTCTTTAAGTTTCTCATTGTACACACAGTTGGTTAGCAACACATGTCTCTTGCTAGGTTTTTACAGTTCCTAAGAAGGAACCGGAACTGCAAGCTCTGCCTGTGATGTGAAACTTCACCCTCAGAAACTTGAATAGGTTGCCTTATACTTTACCAAGAATTATGCAATGACCTTCATAAACACCTTAATAAGTCATTTCTTACTGTGATCAAAGGATTTAGCTATCCATTAAAGAGAAATTTCCCTACAAGTCTTTACCATTGAGCACGTTAATAGCTATGGAATGTCTCATCTAAGGGCCTCCTGAGGAAATCTTTCATTCATTCTTTAATAATACCACCTTGATGCCATATTGCATACAATAAAATCTTTTCTCTTTTTTAGTTTTTCTCATTTTCCTCCTTAATACAGCCATATCTCTATTAGTAAGTTATGCATGAATCCTTGGTTTCCTATATGAATGAGTAAACCAGTCTTCTATTTAAAGACATACCTGGTCTTATTCTCTCCTATGTTTTTGGCAAGATCAGGAGGCTGACAAGCCACATTGCATCCACAGTCAAGGAGCATAGTTAAACTGGAAATAAGTATCATTTACAAAAACCTCAAGGCATGTACCGGGGAAGTACTTCCTCAGGATAAGTGCCACACACCTTAAAGGTGCCAGCTATATTTTCCCCCTACAGCACCACCTGCTACCATGTAAGAAATAAACTTTTATTGTAATAAACCACTAAATTTAGTGATTGTGTTAAAAGACTTGACCCACGTTGATTTATATGCCTTCACAAAATTGCAATGTAGTGAAATTATAATATGATGTTATAATATTCTCAAAAGCTTTGGCATTCTTTCAGTTTGAGAATATAATTACTCCATCAGAGAGTGCTGTATTAGAACTTGTAAACTGAAGCCAAGCTCACATAACAGAAATTAAATGTCATTCTCAGAAAATGAGGCCAAAATTTACATAGAAAAGGAAGCCATAGAAATGGAAGATCATAGAATAAGTTACCAGACTTTAGAAAAAGGAAAAGTTGTTAAAACAGTTCTTTCAAACTGCTTCTCTTCTTATGAAATTATAATAAGAATCTGTTTTATGTCTAAATCTGCCTTATGGAGCTTTACGCTGCAATGTGCCACTTCCATTTCGTCTTTTCTAATTCAGTCAGCTATTTAGGAGCTGGAAGTGTACCTGCTTTGCCATTTCTGGGGACTAATTGGCACTTCTGTTAATTGCATGAGATGTAATATCAGAGTAATGGCAGTCATCTTGTTTTAGGTCATAAGGCTACTGTTTCTCTGGTCTCTTTAACAAGTCCTTTCATTACCCTATAATATTCTTTAAGTGGCTTTTCAAATTTTACTTTCAGGTATTAATTGGTGCCCCCTTGAGTCTAAGAACTGGAAATGCCAAGAATGACACAGTTACCTAGTTGAGAGTTCATCATCTACCTTCTTCCCATTCACTACTGGGATAAGTCTCATTATCTGATTCTTTCACCTGTAATTCACGCAGCCAATGCAAAATGCCTGTCCATTAGCAATTTTTGTAGGTTGACCCTAGTACAGAAAATGTGCACTGGGGACAGAGTACTTTTAAAGTTTTAGGAGACAATGGAATCTTCAGGGCACAAGAGACAATTATAAATTTGCAGTAAGCTCAGATGAGAGTAGTCATTTAAAGTCACATTTACAAGCTTTGGAATTCTACCTGTTGTTCATGCTTCAGTATTATAGTTTCTAAAATATTTTAAGGTAAATTTATTATATATCATTAGCTTATTTATGGTTAATTCAACAACAGTAATAATATATAATATTATATATGTAATAATTACATATATATTACAATACATATTATTTTATAGTATCACATAAGTAATTTTATCTCACAAGAGAAATTTTTACATGGATTTAGATAGTCTGACACTCTATTTGATAATATAATTTTTCCAAAAAATTTGCATTTTCAACAACAAAGTCTGTTTGATTCTGCTATAAATATACAAATATACAAGAACAAAGATGTTTATGTTCAGTTGGTTTTCCTTAATATATCATCTTAATTTCCATTAGATCCTTGAGTAGATTTATTAAAAAAGGATAATAAAAAACAGTATTTTAAGTGAAGTTTACCTCATTATTTACCTCGTGGCTTGCATTTCCCTTAATTTTTAAAAGCATAATGCAACAAGGTAAGAGAGTCAAGCATTTGATTCTCTAGGTACAAAACTAATTCAAGCATAACTGTTTTGTATGAGCTACACAAAATTAGATTAATAATTATTTGACAAGAAATTCTCTCAGTCCCTTTAGCTTTTACAAATCTCACTAGAGTTGTTAAGTAATGTCAGATGTAGAAAACAATCAATGGATTCTACAGTTCTTAAAATCAAATGCAGTGGTTGGGTGAATGGTCAGAGTTAGGGCGTTTGGAGCAGAGAGGAAAAGGGGTCAAAGAAGTGTAGACAGAAGGTGTCCTTTCTTAGGACTGCCTTTAAAGACACTGTGCTTAAAAGCTCCCAACAGTGAGACAACCCAGAGGGCCAGTTTGGAAGGAGAGGTAAGAACTGAGTGAAAGTTCTGCTCTGCATCCCTGAGGTCCCTCTTCCATCATCTAGGTTTCAGTGAGCTGTAAGTCTTACTTGTTGTGTCCTATAATTCATGTCTGTCTATAAGGACAACAAAAACTTTATATTAAATAACAATTATGTTTTGGGCTCCTTTCTAGCCAATTTTAAAAAGCTCAAAACATATTATTTTTATTTTAGTTTTAGTTTTAGCTTGCTATAATATTCTACCCTGAAACTCTCTTTGAAATAATTTTAAACTGTTCCCTCATGCAACAGTATTGGCCTATTAAACTTTTAATCCATTTACATATATACTTTATATGTATGTAACATATATTCTTACATGTATTGAACATATATTCTTTACTTTCATTCTATAACCATTTAGATTTGTAATTGTAGTTTTTCTATATAAAACAATTCTGAACTTTTACTTTTATTTATTTCTTAATTCTATTTTATTTCACTGCACTGGAGTAGTAGAGAGTCATTTATTTTCTATTATTCCTTTTTACTAATACTTTCACTTTAACTTTTAAGTGGAAATTACATTTGGTATTTTTCTTATAATTTGAGATGTATTATTTAGTTTGATTTGTTTAGGAAAACAATAACAACATTGCTTGAAAATTATTTTTATTATTGAGTTTAAGGAACCTCATTATATTTGGAATTCATCAAGAAGGAACAGAGTTTTGGACAATGGCTCAGAACACTTTAAAATGATTTCTACAAGCAGAGGCTGTTGCGGTAAATCTCCAACCCAAATATGCCCCAGTAATAAAACACAACTCAATTAATATAAATACAAGCTGTGTGCACCTAGATTGGGCTACCACTACACTACCATCTTCCTCATTTTTGAGACCCCTTAGAACTTGCAGTTTTTCCAGGCCACACACACACTTCTGCTTCACATCATACATTAGAATGATTTCTACAAGCAGAGGCTCCACCGGAAATAATGGCTTCCCCATAGTACCGTGCACAACTAGGGCTGCTCAGGGAAAAGAACAAATATTAAGTGACCTGACTCTGAGTTGTAATTGCCCCAGTTAGGCTAACAACAATATTCAGACTTCCCAAGAAGCTCTGAGAGCTGGCTTCATTTATGTTAAGTGAATCCTAGTGTTAGAATTGGTAGTCTGTAATTCTGGGTTGTTTGGTATGTGTATTGTCTTGGGAATTTTATTTAAATTTAATGAGTCTCCATTTCCATATAGGTTAAACGGGGATTACAAACAGAATTGTTATACATGAAAATAGATGCCTGTATAAATTCCATGGAAAAGTACCAGAGCCAACTGGGGGAAGGAGGGAGTTCAATACAGAGGGGAAAGAAGATAACCCTAGCTGTTTGATAAAGCCTCAAGGATCACATTTCATGTGTATATATACATATTTCTTCAAGTTAAGAGCCATGGTGTGGGGAGGAACAGTGCCAAGAAAAGGAAAACAATTAAATAGTTGGTCGAGATACTTCAAAGGTTTCACCAAAACAACAACAACAACAACAACAACAACAACAACAACAACAACAAACCATAACAACCACTGCAGTATTTCTCAACCTGTGGGGCATTAAACAACTTTGTCACAGAGATCATCCAAGACCATTAGACAATACATGTATTTATATTTTGATTAATAGAAGTAGCAAAATTACAGTTACGAAGTAGCAACAAAATAAATTTTATGATTGCAGGTCACAACATGAGGAACTTTATTAAAGGCTCGTAGCATTAGGAAGGTTGAAGACAACTGGTACATACTATTGAAGCAGTCTTTGTTTGATTCTCAAGGGTTGAGAGTGAACCCCAGTTGAGGAAGACATCACACACTTAGACCATATGATTACAATGAATCAAGGAATATTTGAGCTAACAGCCTCTTTCCTGAAGTCTAGCTTTTATGGTTCCAGAAGTACTTTGAAAATTCCCAAGGGAGGAAAACAACCAAACAGTTCTACCCAGTTGCAACATCTATGAACCACAACTATTACAAGTGTGACAAGATATTCACAATGTTTCAATAAGTGGAACTCACTGGTTGATAGAAAACAGTTGTCTAAGTTATTAAGGTTCTCAGCAGGAGAGAAATCATGCCTGCTAACAGAAACCTAGACAGCTCCTTGAGGTTTGTGGGGTCATGGATCTTAGTAAAGGTAACTACTGCCACCTTGCTAGACCAGCATAGTTCTTTACTACATACCAAATCTTATGCTCATTGGTAAGTGTAACTACCACCTCTCATCAAGAAGCTTCTCTTTACAGCAGACTGAAAGCATCACATAAAATGCAACTGAGCACAATGTAGGCATCAACAGACCATGGGAAGCATAACCCCAACAGATGAATCTCTATCTTCAACACAGCTCCTACATCAGTGTGTTAAAGAACATCAAAGAACAGGGCTTGTGAAGATTGTCATAGTCCCCATACTGGGAAGTCTGCTTTGAAACATTCTTTCCTGGAAATGGTTACAAAAATAAGAACAGTGGCAATGGCAGCAAACATGCTAACATGCAAAGAGAAAAATGTTACTAGGTCCCATGCCTAGACAAAAATCCCTAGATTTACAGGGAGTACTAAGGCACTAATGAAGTATAACTTACAGTGTCAGCGGAGTAGAAAACGACTAAGGCAGAATCTAAAGAGTGAGGTTTGTTGAGAAGAGAACATTTTAATTTTATTATGACTGTGGTAGAGATCAAAAGAGATTTTAACTAGAAGGCTGTGCAATGTGATTTGAAAGATGAGTTTAAGCTTTATGGAAGGACTGAACAGGTAAGAAGCAAAAATATATATTTGGTGATGATTTGGAACGTTCTTGCAGTGATCCAAGGGAACAAGACCCCAAAGAGGGGCAAGCAGAAAAGGTCATGGACTGGGGTTGAAAGTATATATGTTTAAAGTACAGCTAGAAGGAATTGCAGCTGCTATGATCATAAGTCGTGGATGAATGAATACAATTCAGCCCCATTGTAATAGCTCTAGTTTTAGTGACTAAATGGACCCTGTTGTCATTGAATGAGATAGTTACCTTGGTAATATTTCCTATTTATATCAGTGTATATTATTGATGTTTAAAATCTATAGGTTTTATGTAGACTTAATCCAAGGTAATGAATCGCATTTTTATTTCATGTCACACCAAAGTACTTATTAGGTTTTGACACATAATTTTAAAGACACTATAAACTACCATACACTATTTGCCCAAATTTATTTTTTATAACAAAATTAAAATGTTCTACTACATTTCCTGCCTTTGAATCTCTTTCCTCTAAATGTGCTGCCTTGCCTAGCCTCAATAGAAGATACGCCTAGTTTTACTGCAACTTGATATGCATAGTTGCTGTCCATGGAAGGCTTTCCCTATTCCGAGTAGAAGGTGAGGTAGAATAGATGTGAACAAAGAGAGAGGTACTGGAAGAAGAGAAGGGAGAGGAATCTGAGACTGAGATATTAGGTAAACAGAATGTCTCATGCTCAACAAACTTGGCTCCTTAGATCCTGCCTTAGTCATTGTCTGTTTCACCAATAATATGTTAATACTTCATGAGAGCCTTAGTATCTCAAATATATCTTAGTATACTTTCTGGTATCTCTGTCTCTCGTTGTCTCTGTCTCTCTCTCTCTCTCTCTCTCTCTCTCTCTCTCTCTCTCTCTCTCTCTCCCTCTGTCTGTCTCTTTCTCTTTCCCTCCCTCCCTCTGACTGACACTTTGTTTTAATCAGAGAGACTTTTTGTGACAAATCAACAAATGCTACACCATACGTTGTAGAAATCATATTGCTTATTTGTGTACAAACAGTTGGCACACATCTAATTTGAAAGTTCCATTATGATAGAAACTTTAACTTTCTTTCTTTCTGAATCCTCAAAATCAAGAGTAACTTTAAAAAAAAAAACCTTAAGAAATCTTTATAATTTATTTAAAGTAGATAATTTACATGCAAGAATTGGTTTGCCTTACAAAAATAAACCTATTCTTGGTTTAGAAATATGAAAAATGGAACTGGAATATCTTTTAACATATTTCTCAAGATCCTTTCATTTTTATTTATCTTGATTTAAGTACTATAAAACTAGTAAGAGCAATTTTGTGAGTCAGGACCATATGTTAACTCCATATTCAGTACATATAAACGTTTTTTTAAAACTAACTGAAAGTTTTTAATAAAAGTATTATTATCCTAGTTACTATTTCTAGGTATTGAGATTTAAGTCCTATTCAACATGCTAATACTTAAATTAGCAAAAGTATACTTTCTAGCTTTGTCTTTTCCTTTGGTTGAAAACTTATATTAACAGGTATGGTTTCCTAAATTAAAAATAAATCAAACTTAAAACAAAATCCATTGAATCGTATTTTACAATGTGCTAAAGAATGCAAGACATCCACTTAGATGAAAATGCAGTTCATCTCTACATAAGAAAATAAAGAAAAACGAGAAAAGTGAAACTTGAAACAAACAGCAGGTATGAAATATTATCCCATGTAGTTATAAGTTAATGTACTTGCATACATTTTATAGAAGTCTTAGTAAAATATATATTATGTCTCAAATCTCAAACTAAAATTATAGTGAAAATTAATTAAAATCATTGTAGTTAAATAATGCTTTCCAGTCATCAGACATTCATTAAGGGAATATTTACTTAGTAATAAAATAGAAAAGGAATATAAGTGTAATAAATATGACACAATATGCCCTTACACAACAAGATTATCAATTATAAATATTATATCCAATCGTAAGAAATTGAGTAACTAATAAAATGGTCGATTTGTAGAACCATGGAAGCAATCTGTGCTTTGACCATGGGAATGCTTAAGAAATAGTCAACACATCCATGATTCAAAAGTGCTTCCCACAGTAGCAGGGAAAGCTGTGGCTAATTTTGAAACCTAACAAGTAGGATCAGGAATCAGTATTGAACTTTGTAGGTTTAATTAACCTACAAAGGGTCCTTGATAAGGAGGGACAAGATTTTCTTAGATTTCCAAGGGAGATAAATTTTTCTTTCTATGAAAGCATCAGAAGAAATTTGTGTTCACTACACATTAAACTATATTCTGTTGTCTGTCAGTTAAAACTAATGGGAAGAGCCCATCCAGTAGGCTTTAGGAATTCAGAGAAATATTGGCTAATTTGTTCACTCATATAAAAAAGAGCCACTACATAATTTTTCCAAGACCCAATTTTTAGAGATCATTAACATATCTACTAAGATTTAAAGGGAGGGAATAATCACATTACAACATACCTTAGATGAGTAACTGAGGCTTACTCACTAAATCAATCCTCATTACTTTGTACTTCAGTATGAATATGGATGAAGTATCTAATAAAAATATATTTGTTGGCTCACATTCATTTTTCATGATGTCACTGACAAGACCATGAATTCTTCAATCTTTTGGGTAGTCTTTAAAACTGTGTACAATATGAACAAAATCTACAATCTCAACTTTGAAGTCAACCATCACACATGTGATGAAGCTCAATTTGAAATGATTCTCATGATGCTCTGCATGCAACACTTGCTTCTAACAGAAGACAATTGTCAGGATAGAAATCTTTCTTGCTTTTTCTGTTAATTTAGCCCTTACTGCCATCTCACAGGATCCATTGGCCTGGACATGTCAATTACTTGGGTTTGAATCTGAATCATATTCATGATCATGCATGACAGTGCTGGAACCATGCTTAAACCAGGTACGGTGAGTGAATTAAATTTTCTAATCCTTTGGGAAAATAAATTATATAGCTCTGGAATTGTACTCTGAGAGCCCAGTCGAGCTTATTTGCAAGTCACTGGAGTTTAGAAATTAAAAAGAGTAAAATAAATGGGGACAGAAAATAAAACAGATTTTAATAAAATTATCTTAATGTATCAACTCTAACATTAGGTATAAAAACATCCTCAAGTCATTTACTTATAGACTCTAATATATTTATTTCTCTTTATTTCTTTTTTAAAATATTTCATTAGGTATTTTCCTCATTTATATTTCCAATGCTATCCCAAAAGTCCCCCATACCCTCCCCCACTTCCAAACCCACCCACTCCCACTTTTTGGCCCTGGCATTCTCCTGTACTGGGGCATATAAAGTTCGCATGACCAATGGTCCTCTCTTTCCATTGATGGCCGACTAGGCCATCTTTTCATACATATGCAGCTAGAGTCAAGAGCTTTGGGGTACCGGTTAGTTCATAATATTGTTCCACCTATAGGGTTGCAGATCCCTTTAGCTCCTTGGGTATTCTCTCTAGCTCCTCCATTGGAGGCCCTGTGATTCAACAAATAGCTGACTGTGAGCATCCACTTCTGTGTTTCCTAGGCACTGGCATAGTCTCAGAAGAGAAAGCTATATCAGGGTCCTTTCAGCAAAATCTTGCTAGTGTTTGCAAAGGTGTCAGCATTTGGAGGCTGATTATGGGATGGATCCCCGGATATGGCAGTATCTAGATGGTCCATCCTTTTGTCTCAGCTCCAAACTTTGTCTCTGTAACTCCTTCCTTGGGAGGTTTTTTTCCCAATTCTAAGAATGGGGAAAGTGTCCACACTTTGGTCTTCCTTCTTCTTGAGTGTCATATGTTTTGCAAATTGTATCTTATATATTGGGTATTCTAAATTTCTGGGGTAATATCCACTTACCAGTAAATACATATCATTTCAGTTCTTTTGTGATTTCTTACCAGTTGGAACATCTTCTGGATATATGCCCAGGAGAGGTATTGCGGGATCCTCCAGTACTATTATGTCCAGTTTGTTGAGGAACTGCCTGACTGATTTCAAGAGTGGTTGTACAAGCTTGCAATCACACCAACAATGGAGGAGTGTTCCTCTTTCTCCACATCCTCGCCAGCATCTGCTGTCACCTGAATTTTTGATCTTAGCAATTCTGACTGGTGTGAGATGGAATCTCAGGGTTGTTTTGATTTGCATTTCCCTGATGATTAAGGATACTGAACATTTTTTCAGGTGCTTCTCAGCCATTCACTATTCCTCAGGTGAGAATTCTTTGTTTAGCTCTGAGACCCATTTTTAATGGGGTTATTTGATTTTCTGGAGTCTACCTTCTTGAGTTCTTTATATATATTGGATATTAGTCCCCTATCTGATTTTGGATAGGTAAAGATCCTTTCCCAATCTGTTGGTGGCCTTTTTGTCTTATTGACAGTCTTTTGCCATACAGAAGTTTGCAGTTTCATGAGGTCCCATTAGTTAATTCTCGATCTTACAGCACAAGACATTGCTGTTCTATTCAGGAATTTTTTCCCTGTGCCCATATCTTCGAGGCTTTTCCCCACCTTCTCCTTTATAAGTTTCAGTGTCTCTGGCTTTAATGGAATTCCTCGATCCTCTTAGATTTGACCTTAGTACATGGAGATATGAATAGATCAATTCACATTCTTTTACATGATAACCACCAGTTGTGCCAGCACCATTTGTTGAAAATGCTGTCTTTCTTCCACTGGATGGTTTTAGCTCCCTTGTCAAAGATCAAGTAACGATAGGTGTGTGGATTCATTTCTGGGTCTTCAATTCTATTCCATTGGTCTACTTGTCTGTCACTATACCAGTACCATGGAGTTTTTATCACAATTGCTCTGTAGTACAGCTTTAGGTCAGGCATGGGGATTCCAACACAGGTTCTTTTATCCTCGAGAAGAGTTTTTGATATCCTAGATTTTTGGTTATTCCAGATGAATTTGCAGATTGCTCTTTCTAATTCGTTGAAGAATTGAGTTGTAATTTGATGGGGATTGCATTGAATCTGTAGATTGCTTTTGGAAAGATACCCATTTTTACAATGTTGATCCTTCCCATCCATGAGCATGGGAGATCTTTCCATCTTCTGAGATCTTCTTTAATTTCTTTCTTGAGAGACTCGAAGTTCTTATTATGCAGATCTTTCACTTCTTTAGTTTGAGTCACTCCAAGTTATTTTATATTATTTGTGACTATTGAGGAGGGTGTTGTTTCCTAATTTCTTTCTCATCCTGTTTATTCTTTGTGTAGAGAAAGACCACTGACTTTTTTGAGTTAATTTTATATCCAGCTACTTCACTGAAGCTGTTTATCAGGTTTAGGGGTTCTCTGGTGGAATTTTTATGGTCACTTATATATACTATCATATCATCTGCAAAAAGTGATATTTTTGACTTCTTCCTTTCCAATTTGTATCCCCTTGATCTCCTTTTGTTGTCTAATTGCTCTGGCTAGGACTTCAAGTACAATGTTGAATAGGTAGGGAGAAAGAGGGCAGCCTTGTCTAGTACCTGATTTTAGTGAGATTGCTTCCAGCTTCTCACCATTTACTTTGATGTTGGCTACTAGTTTGCTGTAGATTGCTTTTTATCATGTTTAGGTATTGGCCTTGAATTCCTGATTTATCCAAGACTTTTATCATGAATGGGTGTTGGATTTTGTCAAATGGTTTCTTCTCATCTAACGAGATGATCATGTGGTTTTTGTCTTTGAATTTGTTTATATAATGGATTTCGTTGATGGATCTCCATATATTAAACCATCCCTGCATCACTGGAATAAAACCTACTTGGTCAGGATGGATGATTGCTTTAATGTGTTCTTGGTTTCGGTTAGCGAGAATTTTATTGAGTATTTTTGTATCGATATTCATAAGGAAAATTGGTCTGAAGTTCTCTAACTTTGTTGGATCTTTCTGTGGTTTAGGTAGCAGAGTAATGGTGGCTTCATAAAATGAGTTGGGTAGAGTACCTTCTACTTCTATTTTGTAGAATAGTTTGTGCAGAACTGGAATTAGATCTTCTTTGAATGTCTGATAGAACTCTGCACTAAACCCATCTGGTCCTGGCCTTTTTTTGGTTGGGAGACTATTAATGACTGCTTCTATTTCTTTAGGAGATATGGGACTGTTTAGATTGTTAACTTGATCCTGATTTAACTTTGGTACCTGCTATCTGTCTAGAAATTTGCCCAATTCATCCAGGTTTTCCAGTTTTGTTGAGTATAGCCTTTTGTAGAAGGATCTGATGGTGTTTTGGATTTTTTCAGGATCTGTTGTTATGTCCCCATTTTCATTTCTGCTTTTGTTAATTAGGATGCTGTCCCTGTGCCCTCTAGTGAGTCTGGCTAAGGCTTTATTTATCTTGTTGATTTTCTCAAAGAACCAGCTCCTCGTCTGGTTGATTCTTTGAATAGTTCTTCTTGTTTCCACTTGGTTGATTTCACCCCTGAGTTTGATTATTTCCTGCAGTCTACTCCTCTTGGGTGAATTTGCTTCCTTTTTTTCTAGAGCTTCTAGGTGTGTCAAGCTGCTACTGTGTCTTCTCTCTAGCTGCTTTTTGGGGGCACTCAGCGCTTTGAGTTTCCCTCTTAGAAATGCTTTCATTGTGCCCCATAAGTTTGGGTATGTTGTGGGTTCATTTTCATTAAACTCTAGAAAGTCCTTAATTTCTTTCTTTTTTCCTTCCTTGACCAAAGTATCATTGAGAAGAGTGTTGTTCATTTTCCATGTGAATGTTGGCTTTCCATTATTTATATTGTTATTGAAGATCAGCCTTAGTCCATGGTGATCTGATAGGATGCATGGGACAATTTCAATATTTTTGTATCTGTTGAGGCCTGTTTTGTGACAAATTATATGGTCACTTTTGGAGAAGGTACCATGAGGTGCTGAGAAGAAGGTATATCCTTTGGTTTTAGGATAAAATGTTCGGTAGATACCTGTTAAGTCCATTTGTTTCATAACTTCTATTAGTTTCACTGTGTCCCTGTTTAGTTTCTGTTTCCACGATCTGTCCATTGATGAAAGTGGTGTGTTGAAGTCTCCCACTATTATTGTGTGAGGTGCAATATGTGCTTTGAGCTTTACTAAAGTTTCTTTAATGAATGTGGTTGTCGTTGCATTTGGAGCATAGATATTCAGAATTGAGAGTTCCTCTTAGAGGATTTTAACTTTGATGAGTATGAAGTGTCCCTCCTTGTCTTTTTTGATAACTTTGGGTTGGAAGTCCATTTTATTCGATATTAGAATGTCTACTCCAGCTTGTTTCTTCAGACCATTTGCTTGGAGAATTGTTTTCCAGCCTTTCACTCTGAGGTAGTGTCTGTCTTTTTCCCTGAGATAGGTTTCCTGTAAATAGCAAAATGTTGGGTCCTGTTTCTGTAGCCAGTATGTCAGTCTATGTTTTTTTTTAATTGGGGAATTGAGTCCATTGATATTAAGAGATATTAAGTAAAAGTAATTGTTGCTTCCTATTATTTTTGATGTCAGAGTTGACATTCTGTTCTTTTCGCTGTCTTCTTTTTGGTTTGTTGAAGAATTATTTTCTTGCTTTTTCTAGGCCATGGTTTCCATCCTTGTATTTTTTTTTTCTGTTATTATCCTTTGAAGGGTTGGATTCGTGGAAAGATAATGTGTGAATTTGGTTTTGTTTTGGAATACTTTGGTTTCTCCATCTATGGTAACTGAGAGTTTGGCTGGTTATAGTAGCCTGGGCTGGCATTTGTGTTCTCTTAGTGTCTGTATAACATCTGTCCAGGCTCTTCTGGCTTTCATAGTCTCTGGTGAAAAGTCTGGTCTAAATCTGATAGGCCTGCCTTTATATGTTACTTGACCTTTTTCCCATACTGCTTTTAATATTCTATCTTTATTTATTGCATTTGTTGTTCTGATTATTATGTGTCAGGAGGAATTTCTTTTCTGGTCCAGTCTATTTGGAGTACTGTAGGCTTCTTGTATGTTCATGGGCATGTCTTTCTTTAGGTTTGGGAAGTTTTCTTCTATAATTTTGTTGAAGATATTTGCTGACCCTTTAATTTGAAAATCTTCATTCTCATCTACTCCTATTATCCATAGGTTTGGTCTTCTCATTGTGTCCTGGATTTCCTGGATGTTTTGAGTTAGGATCTTTTTGCATTTTCCATTTTCTTTGATTGTTGTGCTGATGTTCTCTATGGAATCTTCTGCACCTGAGATTCTCTCTTCCATCTCTTGTATTCTCTTACTGATGCTTGCATCTATGGTTCCAGATTTCTTTCCTAGGGTTTCTATCTCCAGCGTTGCCTCACTTTGGGTTTTCTTTATTGTGTCTACTTCCCTTTTTAGGTCTTGGATGGTTTTACTCAATTCCATCAACTGTTTGGCCGTGTTTTCCTGCAATTCTTTAACGGATTTTTGTGCTTCCTCTTTAAGGTCTTCTACCTGTTTATCAGTGTTCTCCTGTATTTCTTTAAGTGAGTTATTAAAGTCCTTCTTGATGTCCTCTACCATCATCATGAGATATGCTTTAAATCCGGGTCTATCTTTTCAGGTGTGTTGGGTGCCCAGGTCTGGGTGGGGTAGGAGTGCTATGTTCTGATGATGGTGAGTGGTCTTGGCTTCTGTTAGTAAGATTCTTATGTTTGCCTTTCACCATCTGGTAATCTCTGGAGTTAGTTGTTATAGTTGTCTCTGGTTAGAGCTTGTTCCTCAGGTGCTTATGTTAGCCTCTATCAGCAGACTTGGGAGACTAGATCTCTCCTGAGTTTCAGTGGTCAGAGTACTCTCTGCAGGCAAACTCTCCTCTTGCAGGGACCGTGCCCAGATATCTGGTGTTCAAACCTGCCTCCTGGCAGAAGTTGTGTTCCACTCACCATAGGTCCTAAGATCCAGTGGAGAGTCCTCTGGGGACCTTGGGGGTGTCCTCAGACTCCGAGCTCAAGGTGCCCTAGTGCTGGTGCTGACCGGAAGGGACTTGTGTCCCTGGTCAGGCCGGGTTTTCTTCTTCCCTAATCAATGCTGTCTCAGGTCCCACGAACTTGGATTTAAGCAGAAGTTGTGTTCCACTCACTAGAGGTCCTAAGATCCCGTGGAGAGTCCTGTGTGAACCTTGGGGGTGTCCGCAGACTCCATGCCCAAGGTGCCCTGGTGCTGGCCCTGACCTGAAGGGACTTGTCCATTTCTCTTTATTTCTTTAGACAACGTTGGGAATATTTTCTAGTCACTTGATTTTGAAATAATTATCTTCTATTATTAAGAAAATATGCATAGTTTACTAAATGTGCCACTCTCACAGGAAGTTTATTTTAGAACATAAGTTATAGAAAAAAATTAAAAGTGAACTAAAACCAGGTTTGGTGGAACAAACCTGTTTTCTAGCATGAAGGAGAGGCATGAGAACCAGGCATACCCGAATAGCTTGACAGCTTAAACATCTAAGGGAAATGTAGCTCAAAATAAGAGTAACTAAATAAATAAGTAGCTATGTATATAAAAAGAAAAAAATTGATGAAGTTTGTGTACAAATAGTAGTTGTAAAAAGAATGCAATTTAATTTACTCATAAAGGTAAAAAAAATTAAAGTAAAATATTTAAATACTGAAATATAAGTCGATGGAAAATCAAACCTGTCTGCAAACATTTCTGTTTCTAAATGGCATTTCAAGCTAAACAATCTGACACACTGTGCTTTTGTGGAATAGCATTTAACAGCTCCAATGATGACATTCAATCTATTATTATGGGGAAAAAATGTTTTCCATTAACTTTTAAGTACGGATTTACTTTTACATTTGGCATTGGGGTCCAGAAGCCATTTGGAGAATTGTTTGTATCTACTATACTGTTTTCAACAAAATGCTGCCTTTACAAAACTAGTTCATAGAGCTAGCTAATCAAGAAAACAAGTGGCATGCAGCTGCCTCTGTCCCTGACAAACCTGGTAATGAAACAGCCTCCACCAAATCTTTCATTGATCCCCTGTTTCTAAAGGAGTTCTTATTTAATTCCATCTTCCTTTCAGTTGTGTTTCGTTGTTACCATTCTTTCATTAGAATAAATCCTGTAACCTATTCAAGAATCAGACACTTTATGGCAGATTTCCAAATCCTTCGAGTCCATTGATCTGATGCTATGTAGCATTGGCAAAACTGAATCACCCTTACTGGTAGGTGTTTATATATAGTCTACTTTCTCCCTCCATGGCTTACATAATATCTGGGTATATAATCAGCTTTCATGTGAGAAAGACTGAAATGAAAAAGAACTTGTAAAAAAGAAAACCTTATACTTGTCATGAAAAGAGGAATTGTCCATAATTGGGTGCACACACAGAGTTGCAGTGGGGATAATATGACCTATAAAAACATGTAGTTGAGGTGATTGTTAGAAGATTCCTTTTCATACATATCAGACTACTTCTGAGTTAGCTCAGTACTTTAACCCCACTCTGTGAAATCATATGAATTGAAAAGCTAAATTTGATTGCACTTTTAAAATTTTTTCTTGGCAATATAAAACAAAACAATGTATGCAAAAGGCTCATATAGTTAAAATTTGGGCTGCAACTAAGTTTCATGAACACCTGTTTTGTCAGTCTACATTTGATGTGAACCTAGAGTGGGGGAAAACACAAAGGGAATTTTTGTTTCTAGTCTCCACTGTTTGGTGAATCTGTGAAGGTGCACATAAAATTTCTAAAACAAAATAACAGAATTTCATAGTATAGAGATTGAAGATTTATAGTGACACAACTCACTAATGATGACACAACTTTTGTCAATATTCATAAATTTACTTAATATGATTTGTGTTACTAAGCTTAGTGTGTCTACCAGGAAAGTTGACATGGGAAATAAATGGAAAAACAAAACACAGAAAGATCAACTTGTTCTTGGTGCACTGGGTTCAGCTACTCTTCTCCCCATTTTATATTTTTGATAAAGACATTATAGATATCAAAAGCCTATGGCCAGGGTCCTACAATTAACATATTAAGGAATCAAATTGTGTATAGACCTTTGAAACCTACTTTTGGGTCATGAAATCTCAAAAAGTTTTGTACACAGATAATACATATGTTACTTCTGGGCACAAATAGTCCAATCACTGGTTCTATGGTCAACATCTGTATTGATATGGGTTTTATATAAAGAAAAATCAATAAAAACAAGTGTACCAAACCTAGAAATATCTATATCTACCTCTGAAACCCCCATTCGTGTGATTGCTTTATTTATATACCATATTTATTCTTATAAATATGCTGCCTATCACTGGAGGTACACATCTCAGACTGATTGGAACTACAGATTTGTAATCATGATACATGCACACCTAAAATACGCCTCACTTGTTCTGATTATATTTTATAACATAATCACTTAAATATAATCATTATCATCATGAACAAGGCCTTTCTTCAAGCCATTGTGTTACCAGAACCTTGTTCCAGAGTCCCTTGACTCCCTTGTTCTTTTTAATCTGTAGGAAGAATGTAGACAGAAGACATATATAGAGATTGCTATAAAGCAAAGTGGAGCAATCTCAAGATATAAAACAGGACAGTGACCCAACAGCACATTCTCAAATACTAATAGTGGCCAATGTCCAGAGACCATTCCACCAAAATGCACTTTAGGAAGGCTCAGTTTATTTCTGTAGTCTCCAAAGAGACCTTATCCAGGCTAGGTTACTCAGGTGATTGTCAGGCTTATTTGGATTGACTCTTACAAGAGAAAATAACACCACGCCCTTGTTCTTTGCCCAAAAGTCTCTGACAACACAGTAAGATATTAAAACATTCTGGAAAGTTCAGACTACCCGTCTGTATCCAGAACCAAAGAGATCATTTATATCTTGGCAGTTTCAGTTCCTAGTTTTACAAGCTTCTGATTATGAGATAGAAGTCTATCCTCAATGATCATCAAACTTGATAGTACTTAACTAGCTACCAAAACTATTAACAGTGATTCATTTATTTTTCTAGTTGCTCAGAGCATTAAATGCATCCGCATTGATATTTAGCAATATATGATGTTACATGGGCCAATCATTTTATATCCTATTCAAAATTTCATGATCAACCTAACACATCTCAATATAACCTTATATGAAGTATGTTCAAAATCACTCCCAACAACCTAGGAACTATAGGCAAAGGGGAAAATTTGAGAAAACATCTGAGAAATATACCTCAAGCTCTTCAAAAAAAGACATGTTAATGAATGTAAGAGAGTGAGACACAAATTCATAACACAGCATTCCATTCATGTCCTCACAATTAGATATGCTTAAAAAATTGCATGAAAGTTTTTCTTTTTTGTCTAATTTTATTTATTTATTTTTGTTAGATGTTTTCTTTATTTACATTGTACATTTGATCCCCTTTCCTTATTTCCCCTCCAAAACCCCCCATTCCATTCCTTCTCCCCCTAGTCATTAATCCACGCACTCCCACTGCCCTGTCCTAGCATTCCCCTATACTGGGACATTGAGCCTTCACAAGACCAAGGTCCTCTTCTCTCATTGATGTCCCACAAGATCATCCTCCGCTACTTATGTGGCTGGAGCTATGGGTCCCTCCATGTGTATCCTTTGGTTGGTGGTTTAGTCCCTGGGAGCTCTGGGGTTACTGGTTGGTTCATATTGTTGTTCCTCTTATGGGGCTGCAAACCCCTTCAGCTCCTTGTGTCCTTTCTCTAGCTTCTCTACTGGGAACCCTGTGCTCAGCCCAATTGATGGCTGTGAGCATCCACTTCTGTATTTGTCAGGCACTGGCAGAGCCTCTCAGGAGACAGCTACATCAGGCTGCTGTCAGCACTTGTTGGCATCCACAGTAGGGTCTGGATTTGGTAACTGCTTTTTTAGGCAAGAGTCCCCATTGTGAGCCACTTAATATGAATTGCTAACAGTTTATTACAAGTTGATTCAAGTGTGCAAATAGAAGATCTATTTCTTCAAAATATCTTTATAAAATTAAATTCTGGTCTTGCTGTATATTTGTGTAAAATATTAGTTTAGAAAGCTTTTATGTCAGTGGCTACATTTCAGTTTGTACATTTTTGTCATTTCTATATACCTATAATTCTCTTAGGAAGGTTTATTCTAAAATTTACCCATTTGGCTATGATTTTACTTACATGAAATTTAGACACTCATTTCTGTAAGAGGTCATCTTTTACACTAAATAGAATTCGTTCCTGATTTTAAGCAAACTACTGTAGCCAAAGCCATATCTTATAACAGTTTACACACAAAAAAAAAAAATCTCTAAAACATCTGTCTCTGTAGTTCAGCTAGATCCAAGCCATGACCTGTCTCTATTCTAGTTCAAATCCCACGGTCATTCCAGTAATGTTATGGGATAATTGGTTTTGCTTTTTTCTTTCATGTGGTCCACAGATCACAACACTCCCCTGTTGAAAGAGTCATCCGAATATTTGGTTCACTTCAATATGTGTAAGAAGTATTCACATGGTTTACATGGCTACATCATTTCTTGTCACTCTTGCCTGGTGATACAAACATGTCCTAGTGTATACATGTTGCTTTTACACACAGGGTTTTTGTCCACAAGATATTTTTAATTGTTTTATTTTCTGTCTATTACTTTTATTTTTAGAATCATCGATTATATATAGCATTTTGCTAATAGAGTATTGTTTTTTGAAATTCATCCTCATTTTAAGCCTTTCAAGTGTTGTTTGTAGGTTCCTTGAATGTTTCCAGATTCTTCCATAAAATGTTATTTTATTTTAAGAATTTTTTTTCATTTCACACTCTGCACAATCTACAGTACTTTGAATAATAGACAATAATTCAGCATCTGAAAAAATAATAAATTAATGGAAGAAATAGGGTATATCTTATTCTTCTCCTCGTCAGTTTTTGGCTTCTATCCCAAATTTACAGACTCTACAGATGCAAAGCAATATTGGAGAATGACATAGGGAAGATATAAAATCAAAGAGAATGTCCCACAAAGCAGAAAGGAAGTCATTTCCAAATGCTTCGCTCACTAGTTATAACAGTGCAACTGGAGAAAACTCTTATGCAAATTCAGTCATGCAAGCCCCATTTAGTTCAGGAAAATGTGTAGAAATTGATTGAGTGAGCAGCTGGTGATATTGTAGTCAGGCTCTCTGGAAGTTAATTGGGAAGCGTTGTGAAAAATCCTGACATTGTACATGTAGCTCTACTGACTTCCATTGTGCCCGAGACGCTCATCACACACAATTCCTCTCCACTATTACAAAATAACTGGATGCCTCAGAGTCTCTGATGATGAATCAATAGCCTGCTAAGAAAACTGATGAGAGAGAAGTGATAGGATTCAACTAGAACTTCTATAGTTGAGGGAAAATCCACTAAAGTAGTAGACTTGTACATCTGTCATAAATACATTTATTTATCTAAAAAGACAAATTCTTTCCTCTAGAATCTTATTTTATTAATTATGAAAAATTAAAAAGTATTCTTTTGTGATTGGGTTACCTCACTCAGAATGATATCCTCCAGATCCATCCATTCGGCTAATTTCATAAATTCACATAATATGCACTCACTGATAAGTGGATATTAGCCCAGAAACTTAGAATACTGAAGATACAATTTGCAAACCACATGAAACTCAAGAAGAAGACCAAAGTGTGGATACTTTGTTCCTTCTTAGAATGGGGGGGAAATATCCATGGAAGGAGTTACAGAGACAAAGTTCGGACCTGAGATGGAAGGAAGGACCATCCAGAGACTGCCCCACCTGGGGATCTACCCCATAAACAACTACCAAACCCAGACACTATTGCATATGCCTGCAAGATTTTGCTGACAGGACCCTGATATAGCTGTCTCTTGTGAAGCTATGCCAGTACCTGGCAAATATAGAAGCAGATACTCACAGTCATCTATTGGATGGAACACAGGGTCCCTAATGAAGGAACTATAGAAAGTACCCAAGGAGCTAATGGAGTCTGCAACCCTATAGGAGCAACAACAATATGAACTAACCAGTACCCTCCCCCAGAGCTTATATCTCTAGTTGCATATGTAGCTGAGGATGGCCTAGTAGGCCATCAATGGGAGGAGAGGCCCTTGGTCTTGTGAAGGTTCTATGCCCCAGTACAGGGGAATGCCAGGGCCAGAAAGTAGGAGTGGGTGGGTTGGGGAGCAGAGCAGGGGGAGGGTATAGGGGACTTTCAGAGAGGAAACTAGGAAAGGGGATAGCATTTGAAATGTAAATGCAGAAAATATCTAATAATAAAAATAATATTATAAAAAAAGAAAAATTGAGAAGTAAAATTAAAATAATGTTTTCCCTAGTGTTTTATTTACATATCTCTGTCAGTCAAGTATTTTCCTGAAACAAATACTCCAAAGTTATTCTTTAGAATATAAGATGGTCATTTGTTATTGTTCAAAGTCAAACTTGAGAGTGCTTTTGCTCTGTCTTGGTGGGCTTGAAGAACTGGCAGTTTGGATGGTGGACAAAGGTGGTTTTACTTGGAGGAGCTGGTTCTTCAATATGCATGACATCCAAATATTGACCTCCATCCTAGCTATACAAAGATCAGTAAAAGTCTTCATCTTAGTGAATTTAGAGACTGAAAGATGGAAATATATATCAATAGTACATTTAATAACCATGGACACTGGAAGAGAAATTGGTGATATGGAGGAGAGATAAAGACCTGAAAGGATGAAAGAGTAAGATATTTCCTGAAATACAAAAGTATTTTTCCAGGTTTATTAAGCCAGGAAACATGATTCAAAAAAAAGTTAGAGGAATAGAAATACAGGTTATGGATCAGGGACTAGTGAGTGCTTATAAGAAATGTAGTACATGAGATCAGACTAAAGAATCAGATATAGGTCATAGGAGAAGGGGTCTTAGCATACCACATTAGCTTGAAATTTTACATTAGACATTAAAATGATAATAATAACAAAGAGTAAACATCATTGATTTTACTATGTTTATGTTAGTATTTTTATAAATACTGTTTTAAACTGTATTTGTCTATGACACAAGCTAATCTCTGTTTGAAGATGTAGTTGGTAAGTAAGGATAGAGATGTTAAAAAGTTCGAATATAAGTAAGCAAAATAGGCTGTATTCTTAGATGGTGCAGTTAAATTCATACCTGCTAAGCTATTGGTGCCTCTCACTGAAGAAGCAATAAAATGGTTGATGTGGAGGAAGAACATATGGCCAGATTTGCATTTTACAAGAATGTTTATTTATAGCACTAAAAGGGTATAAGACACTGAGGAAATAATTCTTTTGTGGACTATGAAAATAGCCTTAGACACTACAAATATTTGAATCTAGTCATTAGCAATGGAATCAAAACAAAAGGAATGGATTCATGTTCTTAAAAGAGAATGTGATAAACATGTGATTTATGTAGTTTGGGATACAGTCTAAAGTGGTATCCAGATTTCCTAGTCAAAATGATTGAATAAAATGTGATAGCAATGGTTCTCTGTAGCACTGCCAATCACCCAGCCGCCCCAGAATCCACAAGAATTTGCACACAGCTCTACCACTTATCTAAATGCCTATCATTTTTCTTATGGTAAAGGGATGAGCATCTTTCTCTGAAAACAATGTAAAGAATAATCAGATGTAACATGCTTAACAGCATATCTGCCATAAGGCTTACTCTCAACAAATGTGACAGTGAAATATGAATTTGAGAACAGTTGATATACAAAATTTGAACTACTTTAATATATGAATATTTTTATTTTTAGAAAAAAAATACCTAAGAAGAATATTGTTATTACATGGAGATAATTATTAAAACTTATTTCTGGTAGAGATAAGGTAAAAAAAATAAGAGAAAAGAAATATTTATGCGAAAAGGAGATAAACACTCTAAAAATAATAATTAGCAAATGAAAAGTCCAGAATAGAAAGGGTTCTGAAGTGATCACAAGATAGACACGGTAAAGAGTTAAATCAGATGGGAATATTAAACAGGCACTCTTTGCTTAACATGTCCAAAATGCTATTTCATGATTGTTTCAGCGTTTTCGCTGTCTTAGTGACCCTACTACTCACCTACAGGATAAGACAAATATCATAGACTTAATTGTTCATTTGTTTCTCATTGTTCTCTCCTATCAATTTTATAGTGATCTAATCCCTCAATTTTTAAATAGGTAAGGAAAGAAAGAGACAAACGACAGAACAAGAAGAAGGAAGGGAGGATAAGGCAGAAAGAAATGAAGAAATAAATAAATAAGAAAGAAAGAGAGAGAGAGGGAGGGAGGAAAGAAAGAGAGAGAGAGAGAGAGAGAGAGAGAGAGAGAGAGAGAGAGAGAAAGAAAGAAAGAAAGAAAGAAAGAAAGAAAGAAAGAAAGAAAGAAAGAAAGAAAGAAAGAAAGAAAGAAAGAAAGGGGAAGGAAGGAAGGAAGGAAGGAAGGAAGGAAGGAAGGAAGGAAGGAAGGAAGGAAGGAAGGAAGGAATTCTTGGCTATCTTCATTTTCCCACTAAACCCTAGCCAAAACAACTAAAGAGTTTTTCATTCTTTCAATTTTCTTACTGAGAAGATGCTAATAAATTTGAAAGCTCCTCTGAGATGAACCCCTGACTTAGCTGTTTGCTATGCTTCATAGCATGTAACAGGGTGCTGAACTAATAACAAACATGCAGGAAATGTTTACTGAATTTAAATTACCCAATTTATCACATCATGATAGTGAGGTATACAATTACTGAAGCCTAGTTTCTTTGGATGATATAGCATTTTGTGAATTCACTATAATACTAAATGTTTCTATGGGAAAAAACAAGACTTCAACAGACTCAACCTGCTTCTTCAGCATTTTAATTAATTTCTGCATTTGTTTTAACATCTAATCAAGGATATTTTCTGTCCCTCAACACAATTGTATAAAATTATTTATTTCTTTCCCTTAAAAATATTGTTTCTGATAACTTTACGTATACATATTTAGCTTTAGATTCTGAGTTCCTGAAAATAGGCTGAAATATGAGTCAAATTACTTATATTGGCAAATTCTGAAATCTCTGTACTGAGCTTTGATATTAGATATTCCACTAATTTAACTATGCATTTTATGATGAGCCAGCATAAAAGATTTACATACAACAGTAGTTATAAGCAAATATTTTGGATTTTGAAGTCCAAAAGGAGTCTGACACTCATAACTAAGATACACAGTTTAAGACAGTTATGTGACAGGGTTCCTGTGGCTCTAAGTTCAAAGAAAATCCTGAGATTTCCATAGGTGCAGTAAGCTCAAGGTTATGTAAAAGGAGGAAGAAAAGAGAAAAATTCCAATTAGAAAACAAATACTCTTCCACTTTGACCAGGATAAGATATTAATATATTCTTCATCCTTTTTTTAAAACCTCAAACAAACAAAAATCATAGGAAAGAACAATAGGACTTAAAGAAAGACTGGTAGGAGAGGAGATTTACACACCTTATAGTCTTGGGCATGGTTTTTCTCCCACGGTTCATGAGCTGAATCCTTCGTGCCTAATGTAATGGCACTGCGTGACATGAAGTCTTACAGAAGGATCCATGTTTTCCTTGAGAGAGGAAGTTCTCACTCTTACAAGTTTAGGTTGGTTATCAATAGTAGATTGCTAAAGGCAAGCCTGTTATTTCCATTGGTCTCCTGTTTACGAGGCTTTGCTGCATGTATGCACCCCTCACTTCTGTTGTGCCTGTTGTTACAATCTCATCAGCTATATTATATTACACCAAAATAATCTTGCCAGATGTGGGTGCTCAGTCTTGAAGTTTGAGCCTCCAAATCTGTAAACTAAGGTCTTGTCTTTCTAACCATAGATATTTGTCTCCGTAAGATAAAATAGACTGTAACAATGAATGGGTTGCAGTAACCCAGCCTTGAATGTCCCAGAACAGAATGAAGATTGAAGTATTAAGGTGTTTTTGAAACTACTCCAACTAAGACCACAATGAAAAAGAAGGTATTTTCAGGAAGATGGATGCTGTGTACACAACCTAGAGTCCTCTATATACTCAATCAAACACTTTTGTGGTCAGATAAATCAAGAGGTATTTGCATCATACAAACTGAATCCAGGAGGTACTGTGATACTAATGTTTAAGTAGAACTAAATTTATTTTTCACTATTTTTCTAGCTAGTAAACTTGATGTTTCTAAAACTCATTATAAATGTGGGTAAGAATTTTATTTAATTCCTCCTGTTATCATCCCTGATCCCTCTCCTACCCAGTTCTCTCCTTCCATTCACTCCCTATGTCTATTTTATTTCCCCTTCACAGTAAGATTCAAACATACTCCCTTGGATCTTCCTTATTGCTTAGCTCCCTTGGATTTGTGGTTGTAGCATGGTTTTCCTGTACTTTATAGCTAATATCCATTTACAAGTGAGTATATACCATGTGTGTCTTTCTGGGTCTTGGTTATCTCACTCAGAAGATAACCATAGTCCCATACATTTGACTTCAAATTTCATGATGTCATTGCTTTTAATAGCTGAAGAAGACAGGAGAAAGAATTGTAATTAGTGGGGATGGGGCATCTATGGGATAAACTAGAAATCTGGTCAATGAAAACTCCCAGGAATCTGTGAGGGTGACTCTGGCCAAGACTCTAAGCAGTAGGGGCTATGGAACCTGAAATAGCCACTTCCTATAACCAGGCAAAACTTCCAATGAAATAATAAGGACACCAACCCAGACACAAAACCTTTGACTGGCAGATTTCTCTGCATATAAGATATGCAGGGATAAAGAGAAAGCAGGAATTGAAGGACTACCCAACCAATGACTGGCCCATATTGAGATCCATGCCACAAGAGAGAGCCCACCTCTGACACTATTAATGATATTCTGCTATGCTATATTTGCATACAGGAACCTAGCATAACTCTCCTCTGAGAGGTTTTACTGTGCAAATGATAGAAACAGATACAGAGACCCACAGCCAAATATCAGGCAGAGCTCTGAAAATCTTGAAAAAGAGAGGTAGAAAGGATTGAAGGAGCCAAAGATCCATGGAAATACACCACAAGAAGACCTATAGACTCAATTAACTTGGGACCATAGGGGCTCATGGAGACTGAATCACCAACCAGATGAACCTAGGTCTTTTGTACATATGTAAATAAATTGCAGCTTGGTCTTCACATAGGACCCCTAACAGCAGGACTAAAAGATTTGATTTAAATCTTTATTTAAATGGAGTCAGTTCACCTTACCAAGAATTAAAGATGTAATGACAAAATTTTCTATCGATTAGTAAATTTTTATTTTCTAATATATCTACTATATACTATATGTAAATTAGATATACAAACATTTATATGTATGTATGTATGTATGTATGTATGTATGTATGTATGTATACACATATATAGATATCAGTGACCAAATCTCTCTCATTCAGAACAAAACCTTGCATTTACATAGATATACCCCATATGTACATCCGTGAATTCTGTCCCAAGAAAACCAACTCTTGGAAATGATATATGTGGTAGACAAACCCTAGCAGACTCAGACATTTTCCACAGTGCAAACATTGAAGTAACTATCATATAGTTTCTATTATAACTATGCTTCTCCTTAAGCTATAATTAAATTATTCATTTGATTTTTTAACTATTAACATTGCTATTAATCAAAATTTATTGCTAATGGAGGCTGAGGCTAATTCTACTTCACATGGACCATGGATACTTTCTCAGGGATTTAAGTTCCTAGACATCAACTAAAATTAAAATTGCATATACAGAAGAGTCATCTGGATATGCTATATGCTGTAATTACTTGGCAAAACAGCCACTGACTGTGACTCTTTTTAAAAATTTTTTATTTATTTACATTTCAAATGTTATCCCCCTTCCCATTTTCCCCTTCACAAACACCCTATCTCACCCATCCTCCCCCTGCTTTTATGAGGGTGCTAACCCACTTACCCATTCCTGCTTTACTACCCAAGCATTCCCTATGGTGGGACATCAGGCCTTCACAGGACCAAGGGCATTCCCTCTCTTTGATGCCAGATAAGGCCATCCTATGCTATATATGTAGCTAGAACCATGGGTCTCTCCATGTATATTCTTTGGTTGGTGATTTAATCCCTGAGAGCTCTGGGGGGGGGGGGGGTCTGGTTGGTTGATATTGTTGTTCTTCCTATGTGGTTGCAAGCCCCTTCACCTCCTTCAGTCCTCCCCCTAATTCCTGCATTGCGGTCCCCGTGCTCAGCCCGATGATTGGCTGCAAGCATCCGCATCTCTATTGGTAAAGCTCTGGCAGAGCCTCTCAAGAGACAGCTATATCAGGCTTCTGTCAAAAAGCACTTCTTGGCATTAGCAATAGTGACTGGGTTTGCTGGCTACATATGGGATGAATCCCCAGGTGGGGCAGTCTCTGGATATAGACTGCTACTCTTAATCAATATGTTTGTTATATTTCCTTATGAGCATTATCTTAATAAAATAACTAAGTTACTTTAGATTTTCATATTAAAGATTTAACACATATTTCTACAAACAGTCCAGTGTCTGTTTTCTGGTAACCTTATAGTTATTTACAAAAATATAGGAATAACAAGTATAGATTTCCAATATACAAACTTTGATCTAAAGGTTACAAGCTCAACTCCAATATATATTATCAATTTTGTATTAACATTACACTTTGAAGGTCACTAGCAAGATTTTTACAATTTGAAGCTAGCTTAAAGAAAAAAATATGGAACTGTACTTTTTGTATGATTAAAATCTCTAAGGGAGTTTCTATCACTACTTAATCATATAATTAATAGCATAGTAATATTGATGTAGGAAAATCTTCTATTGAACTCTCTCTAGAGATAAAATTAGAGATGAAAACAAGAATTAAACAAATAAAATGTTTAAGTTCCCACTTGTCTTTTATGAAAATTATTTTTGCTATTTTTCAATATTCATCTTAGATGGAAGGCATCTAAGATATCAATCTGTTTATTGTTACTATAACAAAATACACAAGATTGGGAACATTATAAGAAAAAGGCACTTTTGAACTAGCAGTTCTTGAACACAAGAGGTTTAAGATTGGCTGGATACATGAGGTTAGAATTTATACTGCATCCTATGATGGCAGACAGCAGGCAGATCATGGCACCCAGGGAAGTTGATAGAGGGTAAGTCAAACTCACTTTCCTACATCCTATACTCATTGTAACTAGTCCCACTAGATGGGCACTGATACCTTCTGAGGTTGGTATCTAATTACTTTTTACTAGGCCCTATCTCCAGATTTAGTAAGATTGGAAACAAAGCCTCTTGGTAGTCTACCTTTCAGGAACAAAACATTTTCAAATCACAGCAGACAATACTTAACTTATTTTCATACCTGAAGGCAGGAACTGATGCAGAAGTAAAGGATAAAAACTGCTTACTTGTTTGTTTATTCATTGTTTGCTCAGCCTGATTTTTTATGCAATTCAGGACCACCTGCCCAGGGGTTGGACAACACACAATCAGCTAAGCCGTTCCAGAGCAATCTCTATTGCTTATCCAGAAAACGCACTACAGGTTTACCCACAGGCTAATTTGGTGGCAGCATTTTTTTCAATCAAGGTCCCTTTTTACTAAGTAACTTTAGCTTTTATCATGTTGACATAATGTTAACATGAAATTAGCCAATGTATGTTTATATATAGACAAAGTCTAATATTACACAGCTAAATTATTTTTATACTTCTTATAATTAAAGACAAAAACCAAACACACAATTCCACTTCTTTGAAAACTGATAGTTAGAAACTGTCCCCCATTAGTCACCTATGGAATTCTGAATCAATCTTGAAGAACAATTACTGTAAATTTTTATTATGATATCAGGTTAATAACTAGATATTGAAGAGAAAATTAGGGGTTCTTTGAAAAGTCAGTTGTATTGGATGGTGTTTTGTTGTGGCAAACATGTGAAGAAGTATTTTCCTGAAGTGGACACATGTGAAAGAATAAGGCAGACGCATAAAGAAACATTTTGCTGAAGCAGAAACAGGAGAGAGGATGTTCTGCTAAAGCTAGCACGGGAAAAGACATGTGCTGAAGGATTCTTTACTAGCAACACGCATGCGCTGGTTTGCCTTGCAGTTCATAGTTAGACTGCATTTGTTGGGACTCCATAAAGAAAAAGGCACCAAAAATCTTCTGGTGATGTGCTACACTTTCCAAGGCCTCTGATTGACAGAGATGTCTGCTGAAACAGACCCACATGCTGAGGCAAGACTAATGAAGGACACAGGATGTTTAGAGGGAGTAGAAATAGGACTCCAAACATGGTGGGGACAGTGGCTATGGCTGGGCTAGGCTTGCTTACAGAACTAGCTTTGCAATGCTTTCTGGTCTTACAGTCTTTGGTAGTCTTTTTTTAAAAAATGAAATAAATATCATTTATTTAAACTGTTAAATATGTGCCTAAGCCTCAAAAGTTATTTTGAACAATACTTCCAAGTCATCTGTTCTCTCTAGAGGTGAGTTATAAGTGCAGGCAGGTTCCTGAATTCAAGTTCAGCCTGGAGAACAGAGCTAGGTTAGGCTCAGACATGGTAGGAAAGGTAATCTCAGAGCAAGATTCTACCCAGCTAGTTTATTGTCTGTGGTAGTCTTTACTTCACTGACAGATC
The DNA here is from genome assembly GCF_000001635.26 of Mus musculus. Lineage (NCBI taxonomy): Eukaryota > Metazoa > Chordata > Mammalia > Rodentia > Muridae > Mus > Mus musculus. Next base: position 93,295,785 of record NC_000070.6, read on the forward strand.
CACAGCCAAGAACTCCTTCTGGCATTCCTGTTGGTCCCTCCTGCTGACTCATGCAAGGGTGAGACCTGGCTGACTCTGCTAGGCAATACCACCCCTGCTGATTCCTGTTTTCTATCCCGAGTCTACCAAAGTGGACTGCTGGTATGTAGATAAAGTGTGAGTGGATCGAGCTGCCACTCCTGACCTTTGATATGAACTGCTTATTTACAGACAACACAGACAGAAGTTGCTCCAAAGAACCTTTCTAAGCATGTCCACTCTCCCGCCCCATATATTCTTTCTTTTTCACTACCTCTAGTGGGTGGTAGGCTACAAGAGATGGTAAAACATTTAAGAAACGTCACTAAAATAGGATTTGAAAAAAATAAAGTTACAAGATAATTCATTTAAAGAAAACATGGCTCATTTCAATTTGGAGGTACATAAAAGAACTTATTTGCAAACAATAAAGACAGAATATTATTATGAGAGGTTTATAACGACCTCCCCAAACTGTAAGTTCGATGACATTTTAACTAATCACATTTCGTTTAGTATGAATATGATTTTGACAATCTTTCCTTACTAAGGATTATTGAAATACAAGAAAATGATGCAAAATATCAATTCTAAGTGTTCCCTAGTTAATATAACAATTCAGTCACTCTATTTTCTGCCTGTAGTAATATTCCGTGAAGATCAGTGACTCCAGACGCTTTGTAAATTCTATTCAAATTTACTTAGAATCATTTTCAAATGTGGGAGAAATTTTGCCTTAAAAACTCTTAATATTCTTCTGAAACTGTTACCCTTTCATTGAATTCTCTGAGCTTTCCCTATTAATTTATGCATTAAGACATATTTGAACAGCTGCTGTGCATCAAACAGTGTGCTGGAGGCCAAGGTTACAAACTTAAATGTCTAGTGTATGAAGAAGAGAATGAGACAGAGCCATAGATAGGCGAGCATGTTTATGTGTGCAGAGAGAATGAGCCTAGAAGAAAACATGATTCGACTTGGGATTTGAATGATGGAGAACTAGACACGTATAGTTCTATACCAGAACACGTATCCCCAGGTTTGAAAGATGAGAAAAAGAGTTAGCAGAGTCAACAAAGTTGGCACCAGAGAAGCTATCATAAATGTTAGAAATTAATGCTAGAGTATTTGTGCCTGCCTTCATATTCTCACCCTGTATTATTCATACAAAGGGAGACAAGTATGGGTTCGAAATGCTCTCAATAGTTTCTAATGGTTGGTCTCCATGTCCATTGTTCTGTATCACAGTGGACTGGCTGTGAATCATCAGGGTTACGTTTTCCTGTATACACTAATCATGTTACTCAGGAACTGTCTAGTCTTAGGGGTTGTCCCAATTCTACACTGTACAATCACTGAGGTCACTGTTTTAGACTCAGACTTTGATGCCTCACTTTCCTCATCACCCTTATTAAGGTGCTATGTTAAATTTTTTTCTTTACAATTTTTTTCTAAGTTAAATATTTTTGGGGTCACAATATTCTACACACAAGTGAATGCAAGTTAATGGTGCTAATGGAGAAATGGCTTTTGTTTTGAAAATTGAGTATGTGTGAATTTTACAGTGAGAAGACATTCTCCACCCATATGAAAGAGTTTTAATTTCTTCTTGTTGTATTATGTCATTCATATAATACTCTTTGCTTCTGGGTTAAAAAAATTAGAGCAAAATCAAAATGTTATCCCAAATGTTACTGTCAAAGAAGGAGAGATTAAAAACATTCCTAACATGTTCACGTTCCACAGTGATCAGCTTATATTGATCATCAATAGCATTGACTTGAAATGATGTATACTCATGTTACAGGACTGAAATATCTGTAAATAAAATTGGAAATGTTATACATTATATATGTATAACATATACATCAGAAAGTAATGCAATATAATTCTAATAATAATGCATACTAGTGATAGGCAGCCTATTTTGGTTGAATAAAGCTTGCTCTGGTGGCCCAGTAGAAAACTCTACAAGGGACAGAACTGCAAGCCATGTTCCCAGAGACAGGTGCCTGACACAATAACTCCCAACTCCGTTAATTCTGTGACTATAAGTCACACCGACCAAATCCCAAGCTTCTGGCATTCTGGCTAGATTCCACCCACACAGTTACCTGACTGTAGCCAGGTATGTTCCTCCCCACAGCTACCCTGCAACAAGATACCCCAGCCCACTATAAAAGGGGCTATTTGGCCCCTCCTCCCTCTCTTTAAGCTCCCACCTTTCTTACTCTCTAGCCCTCCTCTCTCTGCCTTCACCCTCTCTCCACATGGCCATGGCCAGCCTCTCTCTCTTCCTACCTTCTCTCTTTCTCCTTGCTTTTCTACAATAAAGTTCTAAAACCTTAGACTGTCTCTGCACACTGTGCTTGAACTATGGGATAGGTTTTAGGCCTTCCTGCACCCCAGCCATGGACAGACCAAGGACACCTGACAGCGTGGGAACCACCTAGAGCTCCCCTCTACCCCTGCCCTCTCCTCCTTTCAGGCCCAGGGCTGACCTAGCAGCCCTTGCTGCCCCCATTCGGTTCTCAGGTCTTCCAAGGTGTCCAGTGGTGTCTGGGATGCCTGAGACTGAGAACCTGGTACCTAGACTGCCTCTTGTTCACCCCACTGGCTGGGTCCATAGCTTCTCACAGCCAAATACCTAACCGGGAGCCATGTGAAAAGCATGCGGCAGTTCTTCCATGTCTGCCTGCCCAGAGCACCAGAACTCTGGAGGGATGTGCGTTTTCTCCCACTCCCTCTTTCCTCCACGCCCTCAGTCTCACAGGAAGCAGCTACTGACATTCATATTGTTCAGAAAATAAAGTTGCTAGTGAAGGTGTTGATTTTTGTTTTATTTTAAAGATCATGTTCTATATAATATTCTTTTTTGAGAGAAAAATTCAGCCTTTATGATTTCTATTAATTTTATACTTCCCCTACATTTCTACTCATTTTTAAAGATCTCTCATAATTGGACTTTAGCATATGGAGGCAGAGGCAGGAAGATTATTACAATCTTTTGGCATAGCAAAGTACATCATGTGATAAAATAACAAGAAATGAATATCATGTGCAATCCTTCATTCGCTCATTCATCCTGATTACATGATACTTCCATTTACTTTGGACAAAGTTTTAATTCATTTGCAAAATTTATATACAAAGTCAGTCTTTAAGTATTCCTTGATTACATCATTAAGGTTCCATGCACGTCCTTTAAAACTTTAAACTTGTGCATATTCCAATTCTTTATTTTGTGTCTTCAGTAAGGGCTCATAAAATATGAGCATAGTATATAAGATTATTAATGCAAAATTAATTTGTGACTGTGAAAGCTGCTTAGGGGTAGAGTGCTTGCCCAGCATATGCAACTCCCTAAATTCAATCCCCAGAACTATCAAAAAATAATAACAATTTGCACATAACTCCCAGGCTTTCACAAACATAAAACTTAGTGTTTCATAGAAGTAGCTAATATCTGGCTGAATTGTTTCTATATTCTTTCTATATTAGCACAAGTAGCACTTTAGAAACTAAGGTTTCAATTCCCCCAGCTCCGTGGCATATTGCATTTTAACATTTGCTATTAATTTTAATGAAAATGATTGAAAGTAATACACACTAAATGTTTTTGGAAATTTTCCAATCTATATTAATACTTAATTGAAATGTGCCTGAGGCACTTAACATATATTAGCCTTACACTGATGACTGTTTGGTTTTGCATAGGACTAAGAAAAATTGTAAATAACAGCAATGCCTTTGGGCAAGGAGGCTGGAAATTACAAGTCTAAGGTTAATGAAAATGACCTTTATGCACAAGTGTTACTGTCATGGGTAAAAGAATGAGCTATTTCTTACTTATGAAAAATAAACAAAATATAAAGTGTGTTGCCATGTCCCACTCCTACTTTGCAATGTCTTGACCTTTTAATTATGTTTTAGAACATCTTTCTCTTTTTTCTTTTTTTAAACTAAGTATTCTTACAACTTACAAGCATTACATCTTTACTCAAATTCCTAGTTTTGATATATATATATATATATATATATATATATATATATATATATATATATATGTATCCATTTGTAAATAAGTATCCATGAGTAGTGATAAATTCTGAATTGGACTTGGACGTCATTTATAGGAGAATCAAGAGACTCGCAAGGACATGTACCCATAGAAAATTCCATGGAGTATATCAATAGATTATTGTTGTAACTCATTTATAAGATATTGGGGCTGACCATTAATAAAATAGAATTAAAAGCAATGTTTGCTAGGTTAGAAACAAAGTATTATAGTATATATTTCATCTTAAATGGCTAGAATATTTTAGTAGAATAAAAGATGTAGTGCCTAAACAAGGAAATAATACATAGAAACAGAAAGAAAATATGGTAACTGATCAAAATAATCTTGTATTAAAATTAGGAAAATTTATAAAAGATTGAAAGAATTAGAAAATCCGCAAAAGCCCTTTTAAAACATAGCAGATGTCAAAAAATCTCAGTTAGAGGCAGACTTAGTTCCTGACTTTAATTTCAGTGATCAAGTGTATTTCAGTCAGTCCTTATAAGTTTAACAAATCATCTAAAACAATATTATCTAAATTAAGAAAAACATTCTATAAGACTTTCTAAGTCCTTTACCAAAAGGTATATTCTAACCACAGATTAAAGTCACCAACTTTTGCTATTACTACTGTAGACATGTACTGGTTACCAAACTTGATGTGAGTATATTGGAGATCCTCTAAAAGATGCTAAGTAGGTAGTTAATTCATGTTTGGGTTCACTTGAAAAATTAGAAATCTTGTTAGCAAATATTTTTTCCAAAAAGAAAAAACAGTGTTTAAAGAAGAATATGAAATTGTGTAGATGACACTTGAGGAAGGATTTTCAAAGGTATATAAAATTTAAATGAAGCACTTATGCTGTGTGTTCTCTTTTCTAAAATAGCCATCAATGACATGGACAAATATATACAAAGAAATGGAATGGACATTTAGACAAATTACCTTCATCAGTCATCTCTCTCAAGGTCTATTACTAGAGAGGTGGGGGATATTTGCAGCCAACCCTTCCAAACTCCCATTGTCCCCATATCCAATCCATTCTTTCCAAAATGTGCAACTCAATCATCTCCTTCAGCATTTTAATGTTTCCACCCTTAGATCCTCACCCTCTCATACCATTCCACAGCACTCTTCTACTTGTGTCCTTAATCAAACTGTTCATGCTCTGCTCTTCTCTATGGCCACCCTGAAGTTTCTAGAGTCCTATTCTTATTCCTCACCATTCTACCCACAATCCTCGATCTTCCCATAAAACTTCAGTTAGCATCTCCTCTCAGGTAGCACCAATCCTTGTAATTTCAGGTCCGAATCCTCTCCCAGTTTTTTTTTTCCTCTTGTACTCCACATTTTTCCTGGAATTAGTGAATCTTAAGCAAACATCTTCCAAATGCTCTCAATGGGTCTTCAATCCCTTCTGTCCTTTTAATGGGTAAATGTCACTGGATTTCATACTGTACTATATTTCTACTTCATACCTCATTTTCAGTTGTTTAATTACAGCTTCACGATTAAATTTACTCCTTTCTCCTTTCAAATGCCCTCAAAATAATAGCACTGAAGTTGTTTGTGTAATCCTAAACTCCCTTTGATGTATTCTTCTCTAGTCATGGTACCCACTTCCTAGATTTCAAAGTTAAAATTGTAAACCAAGTTCATCTCTTTCTCTTTTTCCTTTTTTCTTGGGAACTGAGAACCTAATTCCTTGAGTCATCTTCAAAATATCAAGTGCTCTTAAATACTGAGCCATCCCAGGTATTATACATGTAATATTATATGTAATATTCTATAAGACCTTGGTGAGAAAAGAAACTACATTTTAAGTAATATAAAGTTAAACTTAACTGACTCAAATCTATAAAAAATATGTTTATGTAGTTAATGTATAGTGTAATCAGGCCTTAGTTTTTTGTAAACTGAAAATTTTACTTCTGTTAGAAACCTTACTTTTAATTTGATTACCAAATATATCCCTTTCTACACAGAGGTCTAGACTCTTTTTTAGTACAGACTTGTTACTAGTGCTCAGAATTCAGTAACTAACCACATGAGAATTTAAACATAATAGCTAAGAATCTCATATTAATAAAGAAGTAAAAATATTACTTTAGAGCCATATCACAAACAGCAACAGTGATATCAAAGGCACCCTTGGAGAAAATATACACTCACTTTTGTTCAGTGTTTACTCACTTCTCAACACTTACAAAAATTATCTCCAACAACAACAGAAAACCAATAGCACTTAATCATAATTCATTGACCTCTACCTAAACTATTAAGACTTCCAGAATTACATGCTCCAAACCAATGAGTTAGCAAATACATGACAGTGATCTTGAAGATAAATGGCACAAAACTCTTAAGACCTTTTGCGAAGTCGTACTACAATCTATCTTGGGTCAGAATAATAAAAATGTTAATTTTTATCTCAGCATAAATATAATACTAGCTATGTGCATATATCATATATACATATATATGTATATTATTTCTATTATGCTACTGAATTTTAAACCCAGTTTGAAAGAAAAAACCAAAGAGACTTATTTCTACATAAGACTATGACCATCGTGTTTCCTGACTGAATAAAATCTTTGTAAGCTGGACAGTCATACCTGGACAGAGTTAGTGTCAGAACCCTTAAGATAAAAATTCATACACTCAAATCAAATATGTAATTTTGACATTGAAAAGCTAAATAAATATGATCAGAAAAGATAGGAAAAAACACTACAGTCAAGCCACTTTGTTGTTTTTAATATAGCATATACAAAAGCCGAATCATTAGATTCTGAAATTTTATTTATTTATAATTTATTCTAGAACCAGTTTAATTAATATTCATAGGTTTTTCATACTGTACTTTGTTTCTAAAATTGATACAGTTCTAATACTGGAGCACTTGTGTTTGACTGGGAGTTTAAATCCATGTTAATTTAACTTTTGTGAAGTTAACTGGGAGAAGAAGATAATTATCCAGATAAATCAACCAAAATTCTACAGCACTAGCATATAGTGAATAAATAAAACAGGTATTTTAGGCAAAAACAAAATAGCAGATAAAACTTGATTTTTTTATTTAAAACTTTTATATTTAGCTCTTTTTGTTGAAATTTTGAAAGCAGACTGTTTTAGGTGAATTAATAATTGTCCAAAGATTTTCATATTTTAATTCCTGATCCTATGAGGTTGCATTTAGAATTGAGATTACTAAATAGATGGCCTTTAAGCAACACAATTATCCTGGATAATAACTAAGGCTATACTGAACCAATAACAATGATTTTTATACATAAAAGAAAGAAACTAAGTATAGTAGCAACTCCACAGGTCCTTGTCCTCTCTAGTCCAGGAACACTTAGGAGGCATCTTGATCTGAGGAATTAGGCAACTTCTAGAAGCTGGAAAACTCAAGGAAACTACTGACATTGCCCCCCTCCCTCCCCAAAAGAAATCCATAAGTGCCACCATATTGATTCTAACTTATGTTCCAAACCATGCTTCTAATATAAGAATTTTAAGACTATAAATTCTCATCATTTTAAATCATCAGTTCTGTGCTGCAACAAGAAACCAGCACAGACACATTTCACAAATGTGTTACTACTCGTTTCTAGTTTAAATTACTGGTAGTCATACTCCAGTACTGGATGATGCATATAATAGGTTACCAAAGACTACTGTATGCTAGATAAATCAACAACACAAAGCATTTTCTGTCTTAGTTACTGTTCTATTGTTCTGAAAAGATGCCATGACCAAGGAAGTTCATAAAAGACAGCATTTAATTGGAGACTTGGTAACAGTTTTAGAGTGTTAGTTTGTTATTGTCATAATAGGCAGCAGGAAGAGAGAAACAGAGACAGAGACGGGGAGACAGAGAGCAAATTAGCCTGGTTTAGTAATTTGAAACACTTCATGCCTTCAAAACCACTACGTGTGTGACTCTTAGAATACTGAGTTCAGCCACTAGCAAAGGTCTAACCTTCACCACTTCTGGAACACAGCTTCTATGTTCTGACCCTGAGCAAACACTTCCCAGGAAATGTCAGCTCAATGAGGCTAGTCTCACTTTTTTTTTTAAATATTTATTTTAATTAGGTATTTTCCTCAATTACATTTCCAATGCAATCCAAAAGTCCCTCATACCCTCCCCACCACTTCCCTACCCATCTAGTTCTTCAACCCCAACTGACCAACATCCACTGCCCCCAACAAAACAAAGGCTTTTCATTAGTGGCTATGGTCTCCTGCTTATCACAGCTGATTGTTCAATTCTAGCTGACCAGACACTATAGATTCATCACTGAAATGGCCCAGTAGATTCTTTGCTTCCTTCTGAAATGTCACAAGCCATGCCTCAATTGTCTGTACTGCTCTCAAACAAGTTCCTAAGGAACAACTCACTGCTCTCTCAGCACACAAAGACTTTTTCATTCCTAAGTTCCAAAGTCCTTCTCCAATCATCCCAAAAATAATATGGTCACGACTGTCACAGCAATACCCTACTTCTGGTACTTAGTTAGGATTACTATGTCTGTGATGAAACACCATGATCAAAGACCTGTGGAGGGGACTGTGTATTTGGCTTACACTTCCATAGCACTCTTCATCACTGAGGGAAACCGGGACGGAAATTCAAATAGAGCAGGAACTTGAAGGCAGGAGCCCAGAGTCTCTGATTACTGTCTTGCTTCCTTGGTTTTAGTCAGTCTGCTTCCGTATAGAACCCAGGACCATCAACCCGAGAATGGCATTACCCACAATGGGATGGGCATTGTGCCATGAGTCAGTAATTAAGAAACTACCCTACTGCTGGATTTTATAGAGACAAGCTCAATTGAGGTTTCCTTCTTTCAGATGACTCTCAATTGTATCAAGTTAACATAAAACTAGGCAGGACACTGTTGAAAAAAAACTGAACAAGGTTCCCAGCACACATGTTAAGTAGCCCACAATTACTTGTAACTGTTGTTTCAGAAGAGCTGACTTGTCTTGTGGCCTCCACAGACACCTTCATATACATGAACATAATCATATGCAAAGAGACATATAATTGAAAAATAAAATGAGAATAACACATCATGTCTTGAAAAGAACATAATATTTCTAGTATATGTTTAAATAATTTCTAATAGCTACTGCAAAACACTTAGAAAATCCATAATATTTAATTGAACCCATAAAATAAGATGAATTAAACTGAATATGGTAACATATACCCAGAAACTCAGCACATAGGAGGCTGGGTCAAGCAGAAGGAAAGTTTAAGACTAGCTCAGGCTATATAATTAATGCCTTACCTTACTATTAATTATTAATTAATTAATGCATGAATAGGACAGGGAAACATCTGATAAAGTAAATATAAGTGTTTAAATAATATAGGTTTATAGATCACTGAGAATTATCCAAAAAATTCTAATCCAGTAATAACAGATATAGACATTTTCAAAATGCAAAGTCACAGTTTGCTTCAACCTATTTGCTGCCCCTGGGTATGTGTCATAACCAGCCTCTACCAATATTGCCAGTGCACAGATACATAAATATTTTGCATATGTGTTAAATAGTCACTTCCTTCATTTTCATTAGAATCTCTAGAGATCCTATTAATTCCCCTATTTTGCATGTAAGAAAGGTTAAATGGGTTAAATGAACTATCATATGACACAAAACAAGCAAAGATGTCAGAACTGGAATTAAGAGTTGCCTATGCTTAGATACCAAAGTTTATTAAGATCTAAATGTCCCCACTCATTTCCAGGGATCAACTGTCACACTCAAAGTAGACAGTGACCTACATTCTTTAGTGACTGAGTCCTGAGATAGAGGATCAGGAGATCAGAAGATAAAGGTAAAAGATAGAGGACATAGGGAAGTTTGGAACTGGGAGGTCTTATGTAAGCTATTTCTTATGTCAAGCAAACTTATTCAGAAGTATAGCACTTAGGTACTATTTCCAGGGAGAAATGAGACAGTTTTATACAATGGGACAAATTCACCAGGAGGCTAATCAAGTAATGTTACACAAAAGGAACACAGGCTATCTCAAGAACAATTACAGACTGAGCACATAGTGGCCTTGTTACTGATAACTTTAGTCTCTTTGGGAGGAAAAGTCAAATTCCCAGGACCAAAATATTAACTCCTTCAAGGTTTCAGCGTCAGCCCCAGACTGACCATGACAAGTTTGCTCCTGAGCAAGGAAATAGAACTATGCTCCTTTTGTCCTTTGATCAGGGCCTCTGAGGAGGCCTTTATTTGGTCTGACTCCCAAAAGGACACAAAATTATGTTCCTTTTGTCCTTTGATCAGGGCCTCTGAGGAGGCCTTGAATTGGTTCCACTTCCAAAAGGACAACGTATAAGAAAGCTGTAAACAAAAAGTAATCCAAAAAAAATCTAAAACATGTTTACATTATACAAAATATTATAGTATTGATATGTGACAAAACATATTCCTAACACCAATAAAACAAATCAAATATGATACATTGCAGAAAACTTTATTTTTTATCTATTTATTTATTTTTATTTATAGTGGAGTTTGTAGAATCTCCGTATATACACTGATCTTTAAAGGTCCATGGGTGTTCTCAAAGCACTGGATAACACTCCAAACTCCACACTCCGATTTTAACTTAAATTGTATAGGTCAAGAATACATGCAGTTTATTTATTATACTTCAGTCTGAGATTTTCATATCAATATGGGACTATCCCTTAAAATATGCTGCAATAAGATATAATGATAATGTTTCAAGCACCAATGTTCACGATTGTCTTTTCAAATCAGATTTTCTATAGTTCTAAGAAAACAATATAGGTGCTATTAATCTAGTCTGCTTTTGTTGTGACATGTCTTTATATCTTTTATGTCTGTGAATTGAAATAGATTCTCTATTCAATTTCTACACACATGTTGTTTCAGGGAAACATAAATGTCAATCACTTTTATTTTAGACCCCAGCCTACCTTTAATGTACCATCTCCTGGCTGTGCTTCACATCTGCTATAAATACTGATGACTCAGAAAATAAAGGGCATATGAGTATTTGATGTATATTCCAGCCTCTACAACCCATCCCTAAGCCCCACAAGAAGAAAGGATATGGAACTTTCAAGCATCTGTTGGAACGAGAAATTATGAACATAGTCACACTTGGAAGAAAAATGTAGCATCCAAATTTGAAACCAGGCTCAGCTCTCTGCTTTTCTTTTCTAGAATCAGCTGTTTTGTTGTGTTTCTGCCAAGAGATGACACTTCCATTTCATCTGGTAACTTTCCTTTATTGTGGAAGGAAAAGGAATGGAAGTTGGAGATCCTGTAATAATTGTAAACCTCCCATTACTTCTTATGAAGAAAGTAAAATGCACCGCCTCTTTCTAACCCCATCTTTCTTTGTATATTGATTCCTCCCATGTTTCCCTGTGTACCATATTGGAAGATGATGGACCTGGATTCACCTGTCCTTTCAGGATCAGTTTTCATTCGGTTATTATACCATTTCCGCTAGGTAAGAAAGAAAGGCTAGAAGAAACTGAAGGTTTCCTCTGCCTTTCATATGCTTTACATACCGGATAGATTTACCTAGTGTGGATGTTACTTGCCTCTGATGGTCAATGTGATTGGATTTAGATCAACGAGAGAGATTAGTAAGACTTACTTTCAGGTTTGTCTTAGGTATGTTTGCAGAGATGATAGTCATAGAGGACAACAGAAGATGGTAGAAGAGCCCAAATGAAACCAAAGTGAGCGAAGAGGAAGCCCAGCAGGAGGTTCACTTCATCTGCTTTCTGCTTCCTGTTGGTAATGAGATGAGTCATTTTGCTCCAAGCACAACCAAACTATGACTAAACCAAGTCATCAGGGATTTAAAGCATTGAAACTTAAACCCCAAATAAGCTTTCCAATCTTCATTCCTGTCAGTATTTCTTATTTACTTCATTTTTTTACCGCCCCACCCATTCACAGTTCCTTGTCCCATTCCTCCTCCCCCTTGCCTCCAAGAAGATGCTCCCACCCTACCAGACCTCCCCCTTCCCTGGGGACTCGAGTCTCAGGAGAATTAAGCACATCTCCCACTGGGGCCTTGTGGGTTAAATGGTGGCCTGCATCTGCTTGGGGCTTGGGCCACTGCGCCAGCTGGGACATGGGAGTTTTGATTGAGTGCACCCAAGCCACAGGACCCAGCTCTGCAGGTCTGAGGTCCCGAGGGACTGCTGGAGCCATCAGGTTTTCAGACACTTGGGCACCACAGACCCCCCTGGATGCCAAGGAAGATCTGAGAATGTGAATGGAGTAGGGGCCTCAAGCTGTATCTAGCCCGGGGCCAAAGAGAAAAGAGGGGAAGAGTGAGTGGGCTCCGACCAGGTCCCGTGGGGAGGAGAGAGTCCTTGGTTTGCTCATTGGGCAGCTTGTCATGGTGGAGTCCATGGCAGGAGTGCAAAGATGCCAGCTGCGGGAGACAAGATGTGGCTCTTTAGAAGAAGGCCTATTCCATTGCTCCCCATGGTGGACCCTGATGAGAACTGACAGTCCATGGTTTTAAGGCACTCATTGTCCTGGCAGAGAGTGGTAATGAGAAAATCATACCCCATTTTCTCAGGGTGGGCCTGAGATTAAATACCTTTTGCAGGGAGGAGTGTCTGGGGAGGAGAGCTTAATTGGCTAAGTTTTTTCAGACCTCTAGGTGCCTTATTAAAATGGATATCTGTCTTGATGCTACATGATCATAACCTTCTCTACCTGTGGAGGGGTTTGGGGCATTGCCCTTACCTGACTGATGGCCACAGAATTCTGCAGAGCTGAGGCCTTGTATCAGGAGCCTGGTGTCTTTGGAAATCTTTTTTTTTCTTTTTAAGATTTATGTATTCATTTATTATATGTAACTACACTGTAGCTGTCTTCAGACACTCCAGAATAGAGTGTCAGATCTCATTCCAGATGGTTGTGAGCCACCATGTGGTTGCTGGGATTTGAACTCAGGACCTTTGGAAGAGCAGTCAGTGCTCTTAAACACTGAGACATCTCTCCGGGGATCCATCCCATAATCAGCCTCCAAACGCTGACACCATTGCATACACTAGCAAGATTTTGCTGAAAGGACCCTGATATAGCTGTCTCTTGTGAGACTATGCCGGGGCCTAGCAAATACAGAAGTGGATGCTCACAGTCAGCTATTGGATGGATCACAGGGCCCCCAATGGTGGAGCTGGAGGAAGTACCCAGGGAGCTGGGGGAATCTGCAACCCTATAGATGGAACAATGATATGAACTAACCAGTATTCCTCCCCCCCCCCCCCCCCAGAGCTCGTGTCTCTAGCTGCATATGTATCAGAAAATGGCCTGGTTGGCCATCAGTGGAAAGAGAAGCCCATTGATCGTGCAGACTTTATATGCCTCAGAACAGGGGAACGCCAGGGCCAAGAGGTGGGAGTGGGTGGGTGGGGGAGTGGGTGTGGGAGGGTGTGGGGGACTTATGGGATAGCATTGGAAATGTAAATGAAATAAATAACACTTACTGTCCCTTGCAGGCACCTGCTGGGTTACCTGCTGGGTCACCAGGATTTTAAACCTAGCTCAACAAGAAACCAGGCTGCCTTTAAGGGTCCTAAGGGGCTTGACCAGGCAGACCTCTGCTATACAGGTGCCAGCAGCCTTGAATCTACCCATGGATGCTCTTTGGTGGCCCATTCTCTAGGAGCTCCCTGGGGTCTGGGCTACTTGATACTGATGGGCTTCCTATGAGATCACTCTCCTTTCAGCTTCTTCTATCCTTCTGATAATTCAACCATAGGGGTCCTCAACTTCAGTCCAATATTTGAGTGTAAGTATCTGCTTCTTTCTTAGTCAGTTGTCAGTAGGGCCTCTCAGAGGACAGCCATGCTAGGCTCCCATCTGTAAGAACATCATAGCATCAGTAATAGTGTCAGGTCTTGAGATGGGTCGCAATTTGGGTGGGTCACTGAACCTCCTTTCCCTCAGTCTTTTCTCCATTTTTGTTCCTGCAGTTCTTTTAGACAGGAAACATTCTGAGTCAGAATTTTTGACTGTTGGATGGCAACCCATCCCTGCACTTGATGCTCTGTCTTTCTACTGGAGGTGAACTCTATGAGTTCCCTCTTACCACTGTTGGGCATTTCATCTATGGTCCCTCTCCTTGAGTCTTCAGAGTCTCTCACCTTCCAGCTCTCTGGCCTTTCTAGAGGGTCCCCTGACCTCCCCCACAACCCCCAGGTTGCATATTTCAATTCATTCTGTTCTTTCCTGTCTTCCCCCAACCTGTACCTGATCATGTTTCCCTTTCTCCCCCTCCTCTCTCTCCCATTCAGATCCCTCCCTCACTTGATTAGTTCCTTCCCCCTTCTAAGTGAGACTGAAGCATCCTCATGTGGGCCTTTCTGCTTATTACCACCTAGTCTTAATTCATTCTTCTGTTGAGGGACATCTGGGTAGTTTCTAGCTTCTGGCTATCACAGACAAGGCTACTATGAACATAGTGAAACACGTGATCCTGTGGCATGATGGGTCATCTTTTGGGTATATGCCCAAGAGTAGTATAGCTGCGAACCTCCAGATTGAGTCCAGAGTGGCTGTACTAGTTTGCATTCCTACTAGCAGTAGAGGAGCATTCCTCTTTCTCCACATCTCTGCCAGCATGTGATGTCACTTACATTTTTTATCTTAACTATTCTGATTCGTGTGAGGTAGAATCTCAGAGTTATATTGCTTTGCATTTCTCTGATGACTAAGGACTTTGAACATTTCTTTAAGTGCTTCTTGGCCATTCAACATTCCTCTGTTGTGAACTCTCTGTCTAGCGCTGTACCCCATTTTTAATTGGGTTATTTGAGATTTTTCTTATTTTTGAAGGTTAACTTCTTGAGTTCTTTTTATAATTTATAGCATATATGTCATATTCCTCAGCTTCAGATTTCTCTTCCAAAGAATTTATGGACTGGGAAGAAGGACTAGTCCAAAGTGCTTGCCACACAAGCTAAGAACCTGACTTTGGTTTCTAGAATCATGGAGAAAAAGAGATGATTGGTGGCAAATGTTTAGAACTCCAGTGCTTGGGAGGTAGAGACAGGAAGATCCCAGGTGATCAGAGGCCAGCCAATCTAGCTTATTCAGCAAGTTCCAGGACAGTGAGAGACCTTATCAAAACAAGAGATGAACATCACCTCTTGAGGAATGATAGTAAAGCACCTTCCCTAGATTCCAGACATAGGCATATTCTTGTAACTATGTGCACTGGCACACAGATGGGTGGGGACACACACACACATATTTGATACATCGTCTTGGCTCTACCGAAAAATATCACCTTAATTTTAATCAATTTCTTCCTCTTTTCTTCCAGGTTAGTCAGATTGGTGTTTTAGAATGGAAAATTATATATATATATATATATATATATATATATATATATATATATATATATGTCAATGCTAAAACCTTAACATGACATTTAGAGTAATCATTTAACAAAGTAAATGTAATTCTTAGCTACTTTCCCTGTTTAGTTTCTGAGCAACCAATCAAGTGATTATATGTACAACCAAAAAAAAATGGTTATTTAGGAAGGGCATTTTGCAGTAGCTTATTATACACTAATATAAAATGAATCTGGGGTAATGATGTGATATAAAGAAGGCTGTTGGAGTTCTGTGAATTATTAAAGCATTGTATATATGACATGGGTCAAGAGCAAAATAATTATGCCAAAAAGGTATTTGTGAAAAACAAAGTCACACGGGGGATCATTTCATTTCTAAAGATAGATTCTACTTAGTTGTCAAATGGATGTCAATTTTGATGACTTTATTCTAACTGCTGTAGGTATTGAATTGCTTCTTTGAAATTAAGTAGAAAATGTAGATGTAGTATGCTTTCCTTAGCTAGTGTAACTATTATTCTGATGAAACACCACGACTGATAAGAAGTTGGGGAGGAAAAGGTTTATTACAGTGACAGTTCCATGTAACAGTCCATCATCAAAAGCAGTGAGGGCAAGGACTAAAAAAAAGTCTGTAACTTGATGGCAAGAGCCATGGAAGACTGATGATACTGGCTTGCTCAGCATGCTTTCTTATAGAACCTAGGACCACCAACCCAGGGATATCACTGCCTATAATGGTTTCTGTTTTCCCTCATTAATTGCTATTTAAAAATAAAGAAATAACTCTACAACCTGATCACATGGGCACATTTTTAAATGGCATTCCTCCTCTCAGATAACTTTAGTTCGTGTCAGATTGACATAAAATTAATTATAGGGTACAGCATACCATTGAGGATTTCATAATTTAAGAGTTGTGGTTGTGCTTATGTCTGATCAAAGTAAAGAACAAAGTAGAAGGTTTGCAACTAAGATCTATTTGGGAGAGGCAAATATGAGCTAGCGAAAGGTAATGATAAGCTGCTATCATAGTTTTTCATATCAGGTTTAACATCAGAATTTAAAGTCGATCAGAAAGCAAACTTGGTCCTTCTGAACAGAGATAGCAAACTATCTCTATGTCAACAAGATGCTAGTTAAAAGGATGATGCTGGTAAAAGCAAGGGATGTGAAGGAATACTTATATAATAACTATATAGTGGATGGGAGCCAGTTCGGCTTTCTCTCTTGACCTAGAGTTAGAAGAATCAAATAGACTTAATGTTAACTCATAGCATAGTAGTGTCAACCCATAGGATTGGTGAGAAGTCAAATGAGATAAATATACATAATTGTGCATTGACTACCTAAAACTCCATATTATGAAAAAGATTTACTAAATCTAAAGGCAACATCACTTAATATAATTTTTATTAAAACCTACTTATAATTATTAAAGGAATAAGCTTCATATAACTTTTAAATTACTGAATCTGGGTCAAAATTACTAATGCAGTCATCTAGGATACTACTCAAAGGAGATTAAATAATATGCTAAGTATTATATATGATGAAGTCTATAGATGTAGACTTACCCTTGTATTTGTGGAGCACTCACTGAAGAAAATGATATTTAATTACTTCTTCCTTCAAAGCTATATGCATCTTGTCATTTCTATTGTACAATGTATATATATGCTATTTTTCTTATGACTCTTCATGCCACTAGAAAGTAAGTTTCTTATGTTGAGATAATTTGCTTTTTTGGCCCACAAGCATACTGATGAGACATAAATGTGTGTATTGATATGTTTTCCCATTTCCATATGTATAGTTAGGGATAGTGATGTTAACCCCACTTAATCCCAGTACTATAGAGACTGAATCCCAATGAATATACATAATGAATAGATCAGAGTTCAAAATTCTATTTTTCGAATAACAAAATCAGAATCATTAACTTATGAGATACACATTGATCTGCCAAATACTGGACTAAGATCTTGTTACAAACAATTTATCATTTTTATGAACTTGGGCAGCATATATAGAATTGTATGTAGGTGTCCTTTCTCAGCTCAATAATTATAATTTAAGTACATTGTGGAAGAGATAAAGAGATAAGGAGTCTGGGAGTTAACCAGGACACAACAACTGTCTTCTTCTGGGTTGAGTTAATGCCATTGTGGAAGATTCAGAGAACTACGTTGTCCTTCCCTGTTATGGCTTGCATCCCATGCAAACAGAGTATCCCCTCCACTTTTTCCATTAAATGAGTATATAAAAAGGAAGCATGATCAATAAAACAGGCCCTCAGTCCACACCTATCAGCTACAATCTCAATCGTTGTATTTGTCAGCTTTGTATCATCAGATCCAACAGTATCAAAGCTAAGCTCTATTCTTTATAATTTTCCTAGTCTGTGGTACTTTATTATAGCAGCAGGATTGGAGTAATACATGGTCACTTCATACATATACATATACACACATACATGCATACATACGCATATGCATGTACACGTGTGTGTGTGTGTGTGTGTGTGTGTGTGTGTGTGTGTGTGTGTGTGTGTGTTAAATTACAGAACAGGGGTCTGAAGAGAGTGCTTAGCCATAAAGAGCACTTGATACTCCTGAAAAGGATGCAAGTTCAACCATCAGCACTGACATGATGGTTCACACTATCAGTAACTCTATTCCCAAGGTATTCAATGCCCTCTTCTGATTTCCACAGGACTGAAGAATGCATGCAGTGTACATGCATTCTTCATGCCTGTGGAATGACAAAACACTTACACATAGAATAAAATGAATAAATCTACTCTTAAAAAACTAAAAACAATTTCAAAAGAATTTATTGCTTTCTATTTTAAAAATAGCTTCCCATGCTTTAGTTTAAGTGTTTTGGAAAGACAAAAATGTAAGATTGCACTGAAAGAGGCAATGGGATAATGACAGTGTGGGCACATAGCTCTGAGTCACTTCCAGTCTTTCTGGTTGCTGTGTTTAAGACCTCTCTTTCCATTTCATTATCTTGATTTGTAGAACTTTTCACATTCAATTCAATTAATTTCAGAGACAATGTAAAGTGAAGCATCTCAAACTCAACTTTAAATGGAAACAGATTACTTTTCTCTTTTTCCAAAAGGGTATGTTGAAGGCAACGTGATGAGTTTTCCTAGAGATGTATCTAATTGTTTGGCAATAATTTCTGGTCCTTCAAAAATAGGACTAATTATCCTCATGAAGGCATGGAAGCCTGGGTGGTAATTTGTAATTTTTAGCAGCTTTTTACTTGTAGCATTTTAGATTTGTTGCAGCAGGAGGTAAAGTACAAAATCATGTTTATTTGAATAGAAATCTTTAAAATGCTGTATTATGAAATCACTGACGGAGAGGGCAGAAGAAATGAATGTATCAGTTTTTATTATTTAGACTTCCTGTACACTTTACATAGTAATTTGAGACTTGATTATTCTTATTCTCTCTTGGAGGTTCCTGTGTATTAAATAGATATTCACTTCATATGTTTTAGTACTATACCAGTCAATACACTGTCCACTGTGTAAATATTGCTTTTGAATATTTAACATATCCAACTGGTCTGAACTGAGAACTGCTGAAATGTAAAAATTACTAGGTTTAATAATAATTCTGGATAAGTGAACTATAGCATTAATAGTTTTGCTTTAACTATATCTTACAATTATTATGTTTGGATTTAAATATAATACAGTAATGGAACTATATTTTTACAATCTGACTGCACCTACAAGAATCTTTGAAAGTATCCATGTAATTGTTCTGTGATTTTACTGAACAGTATATTAAATGAAGATGGTATAACATGAAATTATCTGTCCCTATATATGCTGTATACTGTTTTATATTAATGGAAACTTAGATTTAGTAATTTAAAATAATATTACTGAGCTTAGGTATTCATTGAATTTCTCATCTACAAAGAACATGGGTTCTACATTAAGCCAGTTACCTGTAGGACACTCAACCCTGCCTTGCAATTAAATTTATATGTTAAAATTTTATGTATTAACTTTACTTACAAAGGGGTTTTTCAAATATTACCATAAAGTTAAATATTAAAGTAAAATGAAATAGGAGCAGAACAAGTTAGATCAGGAATGGATACCATCCTATAACAAAATGATTATTGCCATCAATTAGTCACTTTTCGTGGTTCAAATGAGAAATGTCCCTCATACTCTTACATATTCCAATTCTTTTTCCTGACTTTGACACTGTTTGGGGAGGTTACAGAACCTTTAGGATGTTGAGGCTTGCTGAATAAAGGACATCCCTTGCAGGCTTTGATATTTTATAGGCTTGCCTTACTTCTAAATTGTGTCTGCTTCCTCTGATCCAATAAGGATGAGATCTCTCTCAGCTTCTTGCTCATACTTCTGTTTCCTGCTATCATAATATTCCACTATATGCATTTTAACCTCTGCTGCTGTAGCTCTCTTACTAAAGCTGCTTTTGACCATGAGATTTTAATCACAGTAACAAAAATAATTAATACTGTCTTTTAAAACAGACTCTCATAATGGAAGAAAAAAAGATATAATATAAAAGTTACCTTGTAGTAGAGTAATGCACAACTTTGCAATCGCTCCTGTTCATAGTCTCTAAAACCCTAGGAGTAGACCAGTACATTAAAATACCTACCATATTCTATTGGTATTGGTCATTGTAAGTAAAAAGTAGGAAATTGTATTCTATCTTTTTTATAGGAGTCATTGTACAATTAATAAAACCGTAGATATGAGAATGGATCACGAATTGTGTTGTTCTCATTTTGTTATGTTATTGTTGCTATCTGTTGCTATATTGTTGTTATTATTTTCATACCTAATGCCTTTAAAATACTAAGCAAGGACTCTTTGACTGAGTTCCATCCCCAGTCTGGCTCTATACATTGTTGTTGTTATTGTTATTGTTGTTGTTGTTGTCGTCATCTTTGTTGCTGCTTCTGTCATTGTTGTTTTCAATTCTAATTCTTTCCCACATTTCTAACTTGTTTATTTTGAAAAGGTCATTTTTACATCAAATACATTCTCTTTGGGTCTTCAAAAATTATAGACTTTTCTCTATTTTCTCTATTTCTCTTTTTTTCTATTTTTGAGTGTTTCAATCTCTTCAGCTAACTTTTGTCTGGTATTTCCATATAAGTGTTTCTCCAATTCATTAGCTGTTCTTTATCTCTTATAATTTCATGCTTCTTTAACAATTATGTAATTTCTATCCACAGTCTCATTTTAGGCTCTGCATTAAGAGAAAAGTAATTTAGAAACACCCTTCTGGAACAGTTATTTGTCTGGATTCTGTTTCTGCTGATTTGTTTCTTCCCTGGCACTTCTATATCCAGCTTTGTCTACCTTTTCTGTAATTATCTGCTATCTGTATAACATTAAAACTATGTTTGATCAACTCTTGCCTCTGCCTCCTGAAGATCAGAGTTAATTTCTCAGAATATTTTGATATATCATTTTCTTTTCCTTTAATATTTCTCAAGTGAAACCCTAGAACATGTTTGTATCTATCAAACATAAGAGGACTAGAAAATTAACTTGAAAATCCCAAAGGCTATATTACTAAATCTATGTGCTTCATAACACCTTCTGAGAAGGATTAAAGCACTTTTATGCTTTTAATAAGGCACATCAGTAATACTAATAATTCTCAGGCTTGAAAATATCTGACTGTGAAGTTGATTATGTACTCAAGCAGAAAGCTATAATCAAAAACCTTTCTGAATCCACTCTCTTTCACAATGTTTTTTTTAAATATATTATTGGTGCACATATTGAATTTCTTCAAAAAATGCAAAATAATTGGATATACCAACTCCCTTTAACTAGAAAGAAACGTTCATATTTTTGCTAAACCAATATCTTTCTCAAAAATATTAATTCTTGTAAATTATTCTTTTGAAATTCAGATTTGTGGCATAAAAAGAAAATATTCAATGCCTTGTAGCAAGATACCTTTGTCTCCTGTGTCCATTCTCTCTCTTACACATCTGAATGCATATTTATTATAATATTGATCTCTCTTGCTTCATGGATTCAAATACAAGTCTTGATCTCCAGTTTGTATTGAGACGAAAAGCCTGAAGTTTTCGTAGAGATTCATCGTCTGTCTCCATAGACATTGGGAAATTTAATATCAAAGCATGGACTCTGGCAACCTTAATCAGTTCAAATGTGGCCACTGCCCAACCATAGGCCAAATAAACACACTACATGTTTTATTTTCACCTTTCTGTGAAAAACTCTGTCCTGTCTTGTAACTTCCTCAGCAAAGTGACTTTGCAGATCCTTTTTGCAATCAACCTCACTCAGGACATGGGAAGACTGCAGCTAGATTCTATCCCAGGATATAACAGGAATAGGCTATAGCTGATTTCCCTGGTAGTCATTGTTCTATGAGGCCACATAAGACATGCCTTTACTCACCACATTTCCCTTGGTTTCTTTTCTTTTGAACTCCTACCAGAAATTCCCATTAGAGTCACTTTACAGTATCCGAAGGCTTTCCTTGCCCACAAGTCCAAACTCATGTGCATCTTCCAGAAAACCATTAAGAAGAACAACACAGATTTACCAAAGACACAATTCCACTTTCTGTACTAGCTACATTTCTACAAGTTACAATAAGAAAGTATCTGACAAAAGGAAATTTAAGGAAGGAAAGACTGATTCTGGTTTGTGGATTGGGAGTGCAGTCCATCATAGTAGGCAAAGCTGGGTGCATTCTGTCTGTGCTCAAGAAGCAAAGATCAGCGACTGTGAGTGGTCTACTGGCTTTCTTTTTCATTTAGTCCAGGCTCTCAACTCATGGTATGATGTGACTGACACATAGGGTGGCTCTTTTCTCAGTAAACATTTTTATGCCATCTCCAGAGGTATGTGTCTATGGTGATGAAAATCCCACCAAACTTATAATCAAAATTTATCAACATAATAGTCAATAATTGTGCTAAAGAGAAGGAACATAAAGTAATTATCCTTTAGAAATAACTTTTCTTATGTTTACATGGTCCTTTAAATTACACAATGTCAAGACAATGTCAAGGTGGCACGCATCTTCAATCCCAGGGTTCAGAAAGCTGAGGCAGGTAAGTCTTAGTCTGAGGAAAAGCTTGCTCTTCACAGCAAGTTCCAGGTCATTAAGAGTTATAAAGAGTACCTCTCACAAAACAAAATGAAACAATAATAAAGTTTACAAGGCACATTTAGATATAATGTCTATGTTATCTCATACAGATTTCTGATATTTTGGGGATACATTGTTAATAAATTTTGTTAGAAGAAACATATATTAAAGACATTAGGTACTAAAATCACAAAGAAAATCGAGTTGTTGTTTTTTAATTTTATTTACGTATTTATATCCCCAATGCTGCCTCCTTCCTGTCCCCATCATAAGGTTCCTCCTCCCATCTTCACCTGTAAGAAGATGACCCCCCTGGATATCCCCTTCTAAGTAGGATTGAAGCATGCTCACTTGGGTCTTCCTTCTTATTTACCTTGCCCATTGCTAAGGATGCAAAACACTTTTAAAGATATTTCTTTGCTATTTCTATGAAAAACAAAATGTTTTATGGAGTAGATAAAATAATAGCCAATATAAAGACCTCAGGATCAGGTAACTAAAGACAGTCACAATATGTTTGATAGGAAAGGATAAGCATTACTATTAAATGAGAAATAAATTACTTGCCATTCACCATTATTATTTGGTATAGTAAAATAACTGAACAATGAAATTATACAATGACAATAAAAACTATTGAAATTTCTGAAGAAGAGGCTATATGTCCAGCAGCAATAGAAAACTCAACTAAGACATAAACCCTCTTTACCTACACTTTCAATATTGGTAAGGAAACTTATACTTCCACATTGTGTTCAATCACTGAAGGAAGTCAGGAGAGAACATGGAAGTAGGAGTTGATGCAGAGGCCATGGATGAGTTCTGCTTACTGACTTGCATCCACACATTCCACATGCTTTATTTTATAGTACTTAGGACCACCAGCCCAAGAATGGCAACATCCACCACGGGCTGAAACCTGTCCCATAAATCAGTAAGTAATAACGTGACCTAGAGTTGGATCTTATGGAGACTTTTAAAATTATTTTTTTTATTAACGTTTTATTTTTCTGCATCTTAAATGATATACTTCTTACTAGATTCCCATCCGCAAACTCCCCATCCCATCTCCCCTCCCCTTTGCCTTTATGAGGGTTCTCCTCCACCCACTCACCTACTCCCTCCTGATCTTTCAAGCATTCTCCTATGCTGGGGCATCAAGCCTCCATAGGACCAAGGGCCTGCTCTACTATTAATGTCAGATAAGGCCATATGTACATTGGATCCCTACATGTATACTTTTTTGTTGTTGGTTTAGTCCTTGGGAGCTCTGAATGGTCCCGTTTGTTGATATTGTTCTTCCTATGGGTTGCAATTCCCTTCAGCTCCTTTAGTCCTTCCCCTAGCTTATCCACTGAAGTCTTCAGGCTCAGTCTAGTGGTTGTGACTGTGTGCGTCTGTATTAATCAGGTGCTGGCAGAACCTCTTGGGGGTCAACCATACCAGGCTCCCATCAGCAAGTACTTCTTGGCATCAGCAATGGTATAAGGGTTTGGTGTCTGCAGATAGGATGAATCTCTGGGTGGGGAAGTCTCTGGATGGCCTTTCAATCAGTCTTTGCTCCATTTTTGTCACTGCATTTCATTTAGACAGGAACAAATCTGGGTTAAAAGTTTTGAGATTCTCTCAACTGGAAGAAATGCCTATCTACTGGAGGTGCTCTCTACAGGTTCTTTATCTCCTTTGGTGGATATTTCAACCAATGTCATCCCCGTGTTGGTTAGTGGGATCCTCTGGGATTTCCTGGTGGCTACCCCCAGTTCACCATCCCCCAGTGCTATATTTCTATACAATTTCCTGAACCTCTGTACTTCTCTCCTTTCCCTTCCCATACCTGATCCTGCTCACCATTTTTTTCTTCTCTGATTCTCTCCTTCCTAGGTCTCTTGCTCCCTCTACCTCCTGTGATTATTTTGTTCCCCCTTCTATGTAAGAAGAAAGCATCCACACTTTGGTCTTCCTTCTTCCTAAGCTTCCTGCAGTTTGTGGATTGTATCTTGCATACTCTAAGCTTTTGGAATAATGTACACTTATCAGTGAGTACATACCATTTGTGGTTTTTTTGTTTTTGTTTTTTTTGTGCCTGGGTTACTTCACTCAGGAGGATATTTTCTAGTCCCATCAGTTTGCCTGCAAATTTCATAAATTCATTGTTTTAATAGCTAAGTAGTATTCCACTGTGTAAATGTTCCACATTTTCTATATTCATTCCTCTGCTGAAGGACACCTGGGTTGTTTCCAGCTTCTAGTAAGGCTGCTATAAACATAGTAGAGCATGTGTCCTTGATATATGATGGAGTATCTTTTTGGGTATAAGCCCAGAAATGATGTTGCTCAGTCTTTAGGTAGATCTATTTCCAGTTTTCTGGAGAACTGCCAGATAGTTTTCCAACATGTTTTTACCAGCTTGCAATCCTACCAGCAGTGGAGGAGTGTTTCTATTTCTCCACATTCTTGCCAGCATCTGCTGTCACCTGATTTTTTGATCTTAGTCTTTCTGATTGGTGTGAGGTGGAATGACAGGGTCATTTTGAATTGCATTTCCCTGATGATTAAGGTTGTTTAACACTTCTTTAGATGCTTCTAGGCCATTTAAGATTCCTCTGTTGAGAATTGTTTATTTAGCTCTGTACCCTATTTTTAATATGGTTATTTGGTACTCTGGAGTCTAACTTAAGTTCTTTGCATATTTTGGATATTATCCCTGTATCGAATGTAGTTTGGTAAAGATCTTTTCCCAGTCTGTAGGTTGGCATTTTGTCCTATTGACAGTGTCTTTTCCCTTTCAGAAGCTTTTCGATTTTATCAGGTCCCATTTGTCAGTTTTTGATCTTAGAACCTGAGCCATGGGTGTTTTATTCAGGAAATTTTTCCCTGTGCCAATCTGTTCAAGGCTCTTTAACACTTTCCCTTCTATTAGATTCAGAGTATACAGTTTTATGTGGAGCTTCTAGATCCACTTGGACTTGAGCTTTGTACAAAGAGATAAAAATGGATCAATTTGCATTCTTCTACATGCTGACACCCAGTTGAACCAGCACCATTTGTTGAAAATGCTGTCTTTTTTTCCACAGGATGGTTTTGGCTTCTTTGTCAAAGATTAAGTGACCATAGGTGTGTGGGTTTATTTCTGGGTCTCCAATTCTATTCAGTTGATCAACCCGCAGACCTTTGTACCAATATCATGTGATTTTTATCTATAGTGTTCTGTAATATAGCTTGAGGTCAGGGATGGTGATTCCCATCCCTCCAGCCCAGAAGTTTTTATTTTTTGTTGTTGTTTTTTTGTTTTGTTTTTATTGTTGAGAATAGTTTTCACTATCCTTAGCTTTTTATTATTCCAGACAAATTTGAGAATTGCTCTTTCTATCTTGTGAAGAATTGAGGTAAATTTTTGATGGGGGTTGCATTTAATCTGTAGATTGCTTTTGGTAAAATGGCCATTTTTACTGTGTTAAAACTACCAATCCATAAGCATGGAAGATCTTTCTACCTTCTGAGGTCTTCTTCAATTACTTTCTTCAGAGACTTGAAGTTCTTGTCATACAGATCTTTTACTTGCTTGGTTAGAGCCAACCAAGATATTTTATATTATTTGTGACTACTGTGAATGATGGCATTTCCCTAATTTCGTTCTCAGGCTGTTTATCCTTTGAGTGGAAGAAGACCAGTGATTTTTTTTTCAGTTAATTTTATATCTAGCCACTTTGCTGACATTGTTTATCAGTTGTAGGAATACTCTGGTGGAATTTTTGGGGTCACTTAAGTATACTATCATGTCATCTGCAAATAGTGATATCTTGACTTCTTCTTTCAAATTGTATCCCTTTGACCTCCCTTTGCTGTCTAATTGCTCTGGCTACAATATCTCATCCTATATGGAATAAGTAAGGAAAGAGTGGCAGCCTTGCTTTGTCCCTGATTTTAGTGGAATTGTTTCAAGTTTCTCTGTGTTTAGTTTGATGTTGGTTACTGGTTTACTCTATATTGCATTTACTATGTTTTGGTATGGGCCTTGAGTTACTGATCTTTCCAAGACTTTTAACATGAAGGTGTATTGTATTTTTTTGAAAAGCTTTTCAGCATCTAATGAGATGATCATGTGTTTTTTTTTCCTTTGAGTTTTTTTTTTCTATAGTAGATCATGTTGATGGATTTTCATATCGTGAACCATCTCTTCATCCTTGAGATGAAGCCTACTTGTTCATGGTGAATGATTGCTTTGATGTATTCTTGGATTCGTTTTGCTAGAATTTTACTAAGTAATTTTGCTTCAATATTCATAAGGGAAATTGGTCTGACGTTCTCTTTCTTTGTTGAGTCTTTGTGTGGTTTAGGTATCAGTGTAACTGTGGCTTCACAGAACAAATTTGGTAGTGTTCCTTCTGTTATGAATTTTTGGAATATTTTGTGAAGTATTGGAATTAGGTCTTCTCTGCCAGTCTGATAGAATTCAGCACTAAAACCATCTGACCCTGGGCATTTTTTGTTTGGAAGACTTTTAATGACTGCTTCTCTTTCCTTAGGGATGTTGGGACTGTTTAGATGGTTTATCTGCCTTATTTAACTTTCATACCTGTTATCTATCTAAAAAATCTTCCATTTCATCTAGATTTTTCAGTTTTGTTGAGTATAGAATTTTGTAGTAGGATCTGATGATTTTTTTTTTTTGAATTTCCTCTATTTCTGTTGTTTTGTCTCCCTTTTCATTTCTGATTTTGTTAATTTTGATACTGACTTTGTGCCCTTTAGTTTGTTTGCATAAGGGTTTATCTATCTTGTTGATTTTTCTCAAAGAACCAGCTCCTAGTTTTGTTGATTCTTTGTATCGTTTTTATTTCTATTTGGTTGAATTCAGCCCTTAATTTGAATATATCCTGCCATCTATGCCTCTTGGGTGTATTTGCTTCTTTTTATTCTAGAGCTTTCAGATGTGCTGTGAAGCTGTTACTGTATGCACTCTCCAGTCTCTTTACAGAGACAGCTCAGAGTTTCCCTCTTAGTACTGTATTCACCATATCCCATAAGTTTGGGTATATTGTGCCTTCATTTTTACTAAATTCCACTAAGTCTTTAATTTCTTTATTTCTTCCCTGACCAAGTTACCATTGAATACAAAGTTGTCAGCTTCCATGTGCATGTGAGCTTTCTGTTGTTTTTGTTGTTATTGAAGACGAGCCTTAGTCCGTGGTGGTCCAATAGGATGCATGGGATTTATTCTGTCTTCTTGTATCTGTTTTGTGTCTAATTATATGGACAGTCTTGCAGAAGGTACCATACGATGCTGAGAACTTCTTTTAGTTTCACTGTGTGGCTTTGTAATTTCTGTTTCCATGATCTATCCAGTGATGAGAGTGGGATCTTGAATTCTCCCATTATTATTGTGTGAGGTACAATTTGTGGTTTTGGCTTTAGCAATGTTTCTTTTACAAATGTGGGTGCCCTTGCATTTGGAGCATATATATTCAGAATTGAGAGTTCATCTTGGTGGATTTTTCCTTTGATGTATATGAAGTGTCCTTCCTCATCTTTTTTTTTTTTTTGATAACTTTTGGTTGGAACTCTATTTTATTGGATATTAGAATGACTACTCTAGTTTGTTTCTTGGTACCATTGGCTTGAAATTTTTTTTCCAGCCTTTTGCTCTGAGTTGGTGTCTATCTTTGTCACTGAGTGGGTTGTTTGTTTGTTTGTTTGTTTCTGCATACAGCAAAATACTGGGTCCTGTTTATTTAAGTATCCAGTCTGTTAGTCTATGTCTTTTTATTTTGGAATTGAGTCCATTGATGTTGAGAGATATTAAGGATCAATATTTGTTGCCTCCTGCTATTTTTGTTGTTAGAGGTAGCATTATATTTATGTGGTTCTCTTCTTTTGGATTTGTTGTGGGAAGATTAATTTATTGCTTTTGTGGGTGGTAGTTTCCTGCCTTGTGTTAGAGTTTTCCTTTTATTATCCTCTGTAGGGCTGGATTAGTGAAAAGATATTGTTTAAATTTGGTATTGTCATGGAATATCTTGCTTTCTTCATTTATGGTAATTGAGAGTTTTGCTGGGTATAGTAGCATTGGCTGGCAATTTTGTTCTCTTAGAGTCTATATGACATCTGCCCAAGACCTTCTGGCTTTTAGAGTCTCTGTTGAGAAGACTGGTGTAATTCTGATAGGTCAACCTTTATATATTACTTGACCTTTTTCCCTTAGTGTTTTTAATATTCTTTCTTCTGTGTGTTTAGTATTTTGGTTTTGATAAGTTATTTATTTTCTGGTCCAATCTATTTGACATTCTGTAGGCTTCTTGTATGTTTATGAGCATCTCTTTCTTTAGTTTTCTTCTATAATTTTGTTGACAATGTTTACTAGCTGTTTGAGTTGGGAATCTTTGCTCTCTTCTATTCCTACTATTCTTAGGTTTGGTCTTTTTACTGTGTCCTGGATTTCTTGGATGTTTTAAGTTAGGAGCTTTTTGCTTTTTGTATTTTCTTTGACTGTTATATCAATGTCTTCTGTGGTATCTTCTATGCCTGAGATTCTCTCTTCTATCTCTTGTATTCTGTTGGTGATGCTTACATCTGTGTTTCTTGCTCTCTTTCCTACATTTTTTTTATCTCCACAGATGTCTCCCTTTATGATTTCTTTATAAGTTCTATTTCCAATTTTAGATCCTGCATGGTTTTGTTCGATTCCTTCTCCCATTTGATTGTGTTTTCCTTATTTCTCTAAGAGTTTCTGTGTTTCTTCTTTAAGGGCTTCTAGCTGTTTACCTGTGTTCTCCTGTATTTCTTTATAGAAGTTATTTATGTCCTTCTTAAAGTCCTCTATCATATTCATGAGATGGGATTTTAGATCTTGCTTTTCAGGTGCATGGGGTTATCCAGAGTTTGCTGTTGTGGGAGAGTTGGGTTCTGATGTTGACAAGTAGCATTGGTTTCTGTTGTTAATGTCTTGTGCTTGCCTCTCACCATCTGGTTATCTCATTAACTGGAATTGCTGTCCCTGACTGGAACCTGTTCCTACTGTGAGCCTGGTTATGTTAAGCCTCCTTTGGTCAGGCTGTTTCTGGGTATGGGGTATCTGGAGCATCTGAACTGTGCGCCTGGCTTTGTCAGAACTCCTTATGGTAAAGCTGTCTCTGGTTGTGGGCAGGGCAGGAGGGAGAGAATAGAGAACAGGAGGTGGTGAGTTGGAAGGAATGTGTCTCTGGCTGTGGCAGTTCCTGCTTCCTCTGAGCCCTAGGGGGTCTGGGAGGTCCCAGTTAGGACCTGTATTGGGGCAGGGGTTGGGGCCTCACCTGTGTTCCTGGGTATGTGAGAACTCCTGGGGATTAAAATGTCTCTCTGTGTGGGTTGGGTAGGGAGGGCTGGAGCGCAGGATTAACTCTTAATTGGAATTCCCTCCTCTTTGGATGTCTTTAGATTGCATCAAGTTGAAATAAAACTATCTAGCACAGTGTAAATTCTTGTAGTTTGTGTGTAGAGTAAAATTAGGTAGACCCAGTCTCTGGCTTTCCCAGTTGGTAAATGAACACTATCAATGGGCAAGATATTTCATCATGTTGTTTTAACTTGGCATTGGCCAATGCATGTACTGAATGTACCATCATCCCTGAAGGTCACATATTAAGACAGTAATCTCATTTTCATAATATTATTAGGAAGTGGGACCTTTGAGAAGCAACTAATTCTTCTAAATGACATCTGTAGGAGTGGTATAGTTGGCTCAAAGGTCATCGAACAACCAGTACTCACCCTTTCTGCCATGTGAGTATCAAAGAAAAATATGCATAATATTGTCTTGTAATATCATATGCATTCTCTTATTAGTTATTCTTTTTGTTGTTGTTTTGTTTTGTTTTGTTTTTTGAGACAGGGTTTCTCTGTGTAGCTCTGGCTGTCCTGGAATTCACTCTGTAGACCAGGCTGGCCTCGAACTCAGAAATATGCCTGCCTCTGCCTCCCAAGTACTGGGATTAAAGGTGTGTGTCACCACCACCCGGCAGTTATTCTTATTTAACTCTGTATTTATGCTCTGAAGTCCTCTGTAATAGCAGAAAGTGCTTTAAACTACTGAGGTATTTACTCACCCAATATTATTTTAATAAATATAAATATAGCATACATATATATATATATCACATGTTAATATATATAATAAATATAAATATAGCATGTTCCACTGAAAGGTAAAAGTGCTCTTGGATATTTTATCATGGAAGAAAGTAAATGAATATAAACAAATAAACAAATCAGTTAAATTTAGAAAAATTATAATTAACAGAATAAAACCGAGAAAGCTGAGTAAATAGTTTTAAAACATACTGTCTTTTCATATAGCATATTCAAGCACCTTTAGGCACTTACATATTTAAAAGATGAAAGTACAGATGATGCTTTATAGCACAATATTTATAGAATTCAAAATACTTTTATAGTCTACCAACAAATTGGTCTTCAATTTTCAAATGCAATCATTCAAATATTTGGAATCAAAAGGTTCTGTTAAGCTTCATTAATATTTTATTCCTTGGAAAAAATATATATAGTATTTATTTACCACCCTTAAAATTTTTATGAAACCTATTTCATGACATTGTAATATTCTAGAAAAAGTTTGAATTAAAAGAGAAATGTATATGTTAAACCCAAGTTAACCAATCACAAACTATATGAGCTCGCTCTGTCTCTGTCTCTGTTTTTCTCTGTCTCTGTTTCTCTCTCTCTCTGTGTGAGTGTGTGTGTGTGTGTGTGTGTGTGTGTGTGTGTGTGTGTGTGTGCTTGTGTGTCACCAGAATATAGTGTATGTAGTTCTCTTAAAAGTTATTTGTTGTTACAAGTGTCTGTGAAAGACCCACAACGTGAGGACTCCCCCACATTCTGACTCAGGAGAGGCAACACACCAAATCACTCACGAGAAATGGTCTTGATGCAAACTGCAAGAGGACTTTTATTTCAAGAGCGCACTCGGGCCCTTAGTCATACACCACACAGGGGTAGAGGACCTTGTCGCCCCGAGTAGCTGGGTAAGGGGGTATTTAAAGGAAGAAACTACAACTCAAGGGGGTGGAGAGAGCATTGTTGCAAAAATACCAAAAATACCAATTAAGAGTCATGAGGAATTGCAAAGTCACAAGAGTCACAAGGAATACCTGATAATTGTGGGGGTTATTTCTCAAGACAGTTTCCATGAGCCCCTAACAGTAGCACATTTTCATAGTGGATTCCATGAATGGTCAGGGTGGTCCTTTTTGAACGAACACTCCCTGAACCCAGGAAGCAGGTGGGTGGAAGAATGTCACTATCTGTTTTATGATTAGCATATCTTGGAGCATTGAGTCACAAAGGTCACATTCTCAAGCCTGGGCCTAAAGGCCTAGAATTTTTTTGTTTTTATGTTTCACTTTTTCATCTGGAGTACTATGCTGAAAATTTTAAAATTCAGTGCTACAGTTGCAGAATTTTAGCATATAACAAAAGAGAATGAACACAAACTGTTTTCCCCTCAAGTTAAATAATTGCCAAGGACCAGCCTTGGCATGGAGAGTGATTCTGAGAGAAGGGGTGTCTGGGCTCTGAGAAGAAAAGAACTTGAAGTCAAATTGTGGATCCAAGCTGAAGATTCATGTTCTACTTGGTATAGCTTTTCTATTCTGTTTCTCTCTATGTTCTGCTTTCTCTCTGGTGATTGCTCTGTCTATATTCTCCTTGCTTGCTGTTCTAAGAAACCTTTTTGTCTATGCTCTGCTTCTGTGTGTGTGTGTCTTTTTGTGTGTGTCTATCTCTGTGTATGTCTGTTTAAGTGTCTGTCAGTTCTCCTAGCAGTTTTCTCTTTTTTTTCCTAAAAATTTCTCGGGGTAATTCATCTCTTGCAAAACCTGGATCCATTCTTTTACTTTACCTAACAATCCATACATTTCCTTCAGGTTTCCTTTAGATTCACTAATGACTTAGCATCCTGTGACTGCAGGCCTTTGATTTTTAAGAGACAGCACGTCTACATTTAATTTTTTGTCCTTTCTTTCACTTTTTTTCCCCCAGAAACAATGGTAACTCAATCTCTGGGTGCAACAAGTAGAATCCTAATCTTGTAAATCATATTCAATCTAATTCTCTGGTGGATTCATCTGGAGACACTAATAGTCACATCTAGTCCTCACACTATCCCCATCAAATAGACTCTCTCCCCTCCTTCTTTTCTTCTTTGTAGAACCCAGAAGTCCTGCCTACTTGCCTAGTGATTGGCTTCTCTATTCATTAGGGGATTGGCTCACAGGGAGTCACCCTGGTACTTGACTCACACCTTGTCCACAACCCTGGAGAGCAGAATTAGCATCAAAATACAAACATCACCAGGCCTCCAGATGTCCTGGACTTTGAGCTGGATCCACTCAAGACTCTTAGGTCAACTAATTCTATTTTCCCTACCTTCCCCTCCTGCTGCCCCACTTCAAAATATCTCAACTCCCATATTCAGCTTGAAGAAGTTATGAAGAGTTGTCAACCTAGTTCCCTGTGCTTTGGGTCTGGAGGGGTTATTATAGGTTGTCCTTCTAGGAAATGTAAAAATGGTCATATTTGGAACAGGGAGGAATAGATAGAGTTAATTGCATAGCCATAATTTCATTTGGTAGAAGTCTTTTTAATTGTTACTAAGCTGAAGTCATAATTTCTTATTTTGGTACAGAATTTATTTTGATGTTCATCAAAGGTGTTCATTGGTATAAAATTCTTCTATTGATACTAAAAGTTTAAAAGTACACGACCTAGACTCAATCCTTCTATTGCTGTTATTGTAAACTGATCTGAGATAATTAAGCCTGTGAGTTAAGGGCCAAATAGAAAATTCATGGCTCAGAGTTTATTGTTAGGGTGTTTGCAGATATTTTAATTAGAAATAACTGAGAGTAGTTAAAGGAAAACTGTTCAAATTACTTAACATTTTTTCTTAACATTGCAAAAGAATTCAGAGATCAGTCTACTCTGTTAAGCACAGGGCTAATGAGACTAATCCCTGAAATTACCATTTCTACCACACCTTGCTATGTCATAGGCTGACCTTGAACTCAGGAATCAGTCTGCCTTTGTATCTTTTTGACAAGCTGGCTCATAGTGCAGTTGCCTTTGTTTCTTGTGATTCATGAAGGCCCTCATAATTTATACTGCATACTTACATTTCACATAGTTGAGAAAGTATGCACAAATTGGACTCATGTATTTAGAGTTCTTTCTTATAGCCTTAAGGGCTGTCCTGAAGGTCCCAGCATTTTACCATTTTGATGAGAAATTAGCCACACCTTTGCCTCCCGGCCTCATGCAGTCTCAGATTAACCTGGAGTCGTTAACATTAACAAAGAGGACATCCTAAGAGGAATGTGAAAAATATGTACAGTATTATACAAACATGTCTTATGACCTCGCCCACAGCAGACATTAACACTCCTGGAGGCTCACAACAGGGCCCTGTCCCCTGGGTAGGAACCATGTCACTCTGTCCCCACTGGGGCTATACTGGGCTCAGAAATAGGTATACTTATGAAGTAGATTAATATTTTCTAACGATAAGCTCCAAAAATTACATATTAATAATATACACAATTGTCAAAGTGGTTCATAATTGCAAGAATGCTTTTACAAAATTTTATGGCTACATTCTTTTGTTCACTATAAGGTTTGGGTGTGTGTATGGGTGTGTGTGTGGGTGTGTGCAAGTTCATAATAAATGAATATGTATGAATGAAAGGTCAAGTTAATCTCTAAAATATTCCATTTTCTATACTTTCAATGGTTATATAGGTTTTTGGTTTCAGTAAGTACTGCTTTTGCTGTAAAAAGAGTTTTGATTTGAGGCCAGCCTGGTCTACAGAGTGAATTCCAGGACAGTCAGGACTGCACAGAGAAACCCTGCCTTGAAAAACCAAAAAATTAAAAAAAAATTAAAAGATTTTTGAAAGATTATATTTTGTTATTTTTTAGTTATCAAATAGGAACATATTTCATGCTGTACATATTCTCCAGACAGTCTTGTACCTGCCCTTTTCTCTGCCCTTAGTCTCCTTTCTTTCCTAAATTGTGTTACCATCTTTTTGTCTCATACACAGACACACAAATACACACAGTCTTATGGTTCTGTTTTAAATCACTTTTATACAAGTAGAAATGGGAAGAATGCACTGAAAATTTATGTATGTGTGTGTATATTAAAATCTGTGTGAGAATACATGTGTGCTTGTGTGTGAGTGTGTGTGTGTGTATCTTTGCTTTTACACTTAATTATCTTTTTAGGAACTCTATGCAAATAGAAAAAATTTAGAGAACATGTTAAGGCCCTGGTTAACATATCCCAAACTGAGAATAACTACAAAGAAACAACCTCTTTCATTATGCCCGAACTCCTAAAGGATCCATTATCTCTTAATACCACCACAGTAGTTGGGTGGAGGTGCAATACATAAACCTTTGGGGTAAAAAGAATATTTAAACTATAAGAGCTATAATGCCAATTAAGTAATTCTACCATTGAATTTGACAATAAGCCACATATACTATGGATTAATCATGTCATAACAATTCTCATTCCTGAGGTATGCAAATCTTACTTTAAGCATTAACTCATTCCTGAGATATGCAAATCTTACTTTAAGCATTAACTTTTTGGAAAATGAGCAAGATTAATTCTTATACTCTGAAGATGCCATAATCAATTTGTTTTTCTTAATCTTTAATTTCTATTACATGAATATATTTGCAGAATCTCCATCATATATATTCAAATATATTATACACATGATAGTACATGCCTTTACCACAACACTCAGAGGCAGAGTAGTCAGATTTTTGTGAATTCAAGGTCAGTGTGGTGTGTACAGCAAGTTCCAGACTTTCTAAGAATATACAGTTAGACCCTGTCTTCACAAACAAAAACAAAAGAAACATAGAAAGGGTATGCTTATGTTAGAAAGACCAACCTATAGTTAATCAACACATCTCTAAATAGAAATGTACATTGTGAATCTTGAAAAATTTCCAAATATTTCATGTCAAATTCTCAGTAAAAATCTCTTCCTTTTTGAAAAAGTATCAAAAGTTCTTTTTATGTTGGAACTGAGATCATGGAACTAATGTTATTAGCATACATTATAAGTTTATTCACTTAGTATTATTATCATTATGTTAATAACATTAGTTGGTAAACCTGTCTCAAAAATATTTAAGTGTGGCAAGAATATCTTTTTGAGTGATAGCTGGTGTAAGATTTTATTTTATATTGGTTTCTTTACCATTCCAATTTCATATGGAGAAAGATAAAATGTATTTTCTCAGAGTAAGAGGTATAAAATCCTATTAAAAGCTAATTATTTTCAGCATACATTTTTTTGCTTATATAATAAGCTATAAAACCTCTCTTCATTGTAAAACTAAGGTAAACTTATGACAATGAAGAGTTCCTTTAGTAAAGTAGTGTATACTGCATTTTTACTTTCATAAAGATTAAACTAGGCCCCTGGTAATTTTTCTAATATTGACTTTATACACTCTTTAAATGACTACATGTTTTGTTATAAGAAGTCATCTTTCATTCTGCAATGTACTTTACCCATGGTCAACATGGAAGTCAGTAAAGTAGAAATGTGATTTAGCCTTCTTCCACTTTATAGGATATGTTGGTTTGAGAATTGTTAACATCTTTTATGAAATGTGCACAAAAGTTAATCTATGTCTGTATTTCATTACACCTTTTCCACCAGTAAATCTGACAAATTTGCTATTTATTCACAGTAAAAACTCACACACTGCTGGTCGTGGTGGCACACGCCTTTAATCCCAGCACATAGGAGGCAGAGGCAGGCAGATTTCTGAGTTTGAGGCCAGCCTGGTCTACAAAGTGAGTTCCAGGACTGCCAGGGCTATACAGAGAAACCCTGTCTTGAAAAACCAAAAAAAAAAAAAAAAAAAAAAAAAAGACTTGGCTATTTTTATGCCAGAAATGCCATCCTCTCATGTTTTACAACATTTTGATGAAGATCTTGTGTTTGTTCACTAATGAGAAAAATAAGTCCTAGAGAAAATAACTAAATTAAAGCTAAATTAACTAAATAAAAGCTAAATTAAAGCTACAGTAAAATACCTGTAGGACATATAATCTTTTCATCTTTTGGGGGGTGGGGTGAGACAGGGTTTCTCTGTATAACCCTGGCTGTTCTGGAACTCACTCTGTAAACCAGGCTGGCCTCGAACTCAGAAATCTGCCTGCCTCTGCCTCCTGAGTGCTGGGATCATCTTATTTTCAAACTCTAATACCTTCTATAAATGATTTACTTCTCTGTAAAAGCAAGAAATGAATGGGGATAGTACGAATTTTCACATACCTTCTATTTCCAGCAAATTCTGATATACTTTAGGCACAAAGGAAGGCTTCAATATTCACAATGGAATATCAATTGCCTATAGGCAATATAGAAAGCATTCTCAAATTCTTTTTAACAGGCCTTAGGCCTTGTTTTGTAATAAGTATTTGAAATGTAGTATTTAGACTTTTTGGAAGTTGCTATACACAGTATATACATATTTCTTAACTTCTCTATTCATTTGCCATCCCCTGTGCCAAACATTTCAACACTTTTGAACCCATGATGTACAAGGGGCTCAGAAACAATACTCCAAAGCTGAGTGTACCTATACTGAACACTTTCAAATAATCTCTTTTTCACCTTCTTTAGGTCTTTCAAAAGTTGTCTCCTCCCACAAACAAGCCATAAAATCCACAATTTTCCTTTTTCTAAGACAAGTTACAGAAACCTTCCTCAAAAGACAGCTATAAAATGTATAAACACTATTTTAAATATCCCATGGTTTCCCATTTGAGACAGTCATAAAGGAAACTTTTGATCTAACTTGATAGTTGACCTAAGATCAACTTTTAGAAAGAAGTCACGATCTGTGCCCAGGGGAAAATGCCATAAAGAGGTCAAGAAGAGAGTAAATAGGCCTTCCTAGATTTTCCTCTCAGTCTATAACTCTTAGTTTATAATTATCATTCACTAACTTCTATAGGGTAACATTCATTCAGTGATGGTTTCAAAAGTTTCCCCTTGGCTTCTGGGGCATGTAAAATTGTAACTATTCTTTTCTCTGAATGGCCTGACTTTTGTTACCAATAATTCTTATGGTGCTTATGGGAAAGTTAGCACATCTTTTTGTTACCACAAGTTTTATCAGGTACATTGGATTTTCTTTACTGTTTAGTAGGCAAATTATGTTGATGGTGGCATAGGCTCATAATCCTAGCACTTAGTAGGCAGCAGGTGGAGGGCTAAGTTCCAGCCCAACCTGAGCTACCAAGCATTACTCAGTCTCAAATGAATATTTCAAGAAAACAAGCTTAGAGCATGTGTTGTTATTCTTTGTTTTTCAATAACAAGAACACAACTGATGCATAATTCACTGGGAATTTTTGTATAATATAGAAGGAATTTAAGATTTCCTGAAGGTTGTAAAAATCAGGCGAAATAATCATGAACTATCTGAATAAGCATTAATGTTCATCTAAAATGTAGTAATAAAACAATCTTCAAACTATCTCGAGTTTTGTCAAGATTTTGTATAATCCAAAAGATTACAAAAAATAAACAAAGACAGATATTAAAATATGTAACATATATAGGCTTAGAGAAACCTATAAAGCTTCAAAACACATCAAATAACAGTCATGGAAATTTTTGATTTCAATGCACCAGTTTATTTATCAGCTCAAATCATCACCTGTCAGAAGATACTCTAAAAAGATCTCTGGAGGCCAACACACGAGAATATATTAAACATATGTGGATTGGAATGACGGGCAATTATAAATATTTTTTTCTTTATAAAAAGGTAGTACTTCATGGGCTATCCAAGTCAGCAATTTACAAAACACACTTAAAAGGTGGGTTGTATAAGAGAAAAGAGCAGAGTTTTTGGACAGTAGAATGAACAGGCATCACCAATCAAATACACTATTCATCCTTCAAAGCATCAAAGATGGGGGGGGGGGGAGGGGTGGCAAAAAAACTGGTCCTCACAACACTTTGAAAACTTCAAGAATTTAGGAGGTGCGACCAGGCACCCAGTTCTTGCTGCTTTAAAGCAGGTCTTAGAGTTGTTGGACCCCTCTCAACACACCAGCAGTGTACTTGGCAGTTGCTTTGCACAAGTGGGAACTGGGAAACTCTTGCTTCTCTTTCTCCATCAGGCCAACGGATTTGGCGCCTGGAAGTGCCCTTGGGTGGGGCTGGAGTTCAGGAGCTCAGGACTTCAAACTTCCGCGTGCTGAGAGGGGCGGAGCCCGGAGTACTACGGAGGCGGGGCGCGCGCAGGTCCCACCTCCCTCCGTGCCCTCGGACTACAGCCAGGGCCTCGGAACGTCCGGATCATGGGCGCACAGGCCGGTGGCAGTTTCTTGGAGCGGTGGCTCCTCGATGGCTCCCGGCGGGCGCGCGCCCTGCTGCTCTAGGTGCAGCTGCAGGAGCGCTCGGCGGTACATGACCTCCAGCTTCTCTAGCCGGGCCCGCAGCGCCCTGGGGCTGCCCGGCTCCTCCTCACGGCCATGGCCTCTCGCCTTGCGGTTGGTGGCGGGCTCGTCCGGGGCGAGGGTCTCGACGGCGGCCTCCCGCTCGCCGCTGTCGCCCGGCAGCCGCAGAGCCTGGCGGAAGAGGCTGCGGTTCTCGCGCCTGAGCCGACGGTTCTCCAGCCTCAGGCGGGCGTTCTCCTCGCGCAGCCGCGCGTTCTGCCGGTCCCGCTCGTCCCGCGCGCGCAGGGCCTCCAGGTGGCTGGCCGCCAGGTCGGCGAAGCGCTCCTCCAGCTGTCGCCGGGCCCCGCCCGCGCGGCCTCGCCAGCCCACGCCGCCACCGCCACCGCCGCCCTCACGGGCCCGGCCCAGGCGGCCCGACTCGCCGCGGCTCCCGCCGCCTTCCCCGCCGCAGCTCCCGCGCCGGGTGGCGCCACCACGCATGCGCCACATCGGTCCGGTCTGGTCGCGCCGCCAGTCCGTGGCCCGAGGGGCCGCGCGCGGGGCGCGGGCGGACTTGGGGCCTGGCTGGGCGCTCGGTCGCGGGCGGAGGAAGAAAGGTGGCAGGCGGTGCTGGCGGCAGGCCAGAGGAGGCCGGGAGTTGGCCCGAGCTGAGGCGTGTCCTTGTCTCTCGCGGCTGAGCGGGCCCCCTGGGCCTGCGGTCGCTGGTCGCCTCACACACGACGCCCCTGGGGAGCGCTCTGCTGCTCAGCCCTGTGTCCGTGCCCGGAAAGCCTTGTCCTCTGCTGGGTGCCGGGTGCCCACCGCTTCCCCGCGGGCCTGGGCACTGCGGGAACACTCCCGCCTTGCCCTGCTCCCCAGCACAGCCTCCAGTGCATACTTTGCGACTTACATGGCAGTCTAGAAACAAAATGAGTTTTGAGACTGCTGGAGAGCTCATTGCGTTTATAGCGTTTGAAACCTATTTGAAACCACGCCCATGTTTAAGAAACACAAAACTTTATTGGGCTGCACCTGCCATGAGGCTCTCTGACTCCAACAGGTAGCACTCCAAATACTGGAGAATTTATGTGTTGAAACTTTACTGGGTCACATCTCAGGGCAGTTCTTAAAATTTATAAACTATAGTTTTATTTATTTGAGATACAGAATATTCAGATGTTTCCAAACAATCTGGAGACGGTTGGATACATACGTTTATGTGAAGCACATTGCTATTTTTTCCTAAGGATCTCAACCTACATAGGCCCCGAATGATGGCAAAGAAAATACATGTTAGTTAGAATCTGTGTTTCAGACAAGGTTCTGTTTAATTTTTAGGTACCACGTGATCTACAAAACTACCACACCAAGGAAATGGACAGGTAGTGCCTAGGAGTACTGTGGTTCAAATTAATTAGAAAAACCAACACTCAGTTATTGTTCTTTAATTTTTCCAGCTAAAATACTAAAATACCACAAATTCAGTTCTAAACAGTCATTTCATTAAATCAGTAACAAAGATATTTCAGAATTTAAGTGAGTTTAGTTTAAGAAAAGGTTGTCATTCTTAATTTACATTAAAATGTAAATTTTAGGCTGTAAACATTGGAGACAGAACCTGACTTCTCTATAGACTACAGAACCAAGAATATGTTGTTAGCATATCCAGACATTGTAGAAGGATGGAATGGTAGTTTGCTAGGAAAGATGATTTGCTCTGGGATTTAGACATGGCAACTCTTTTAAGAGTCTGAATACCTGCATACATCATGATAAAATTATAACAAGAATGTATCACTGTCTACATGCTATAAATTAGGTACCAGCCCATTTTTATTAGCGTTCTTCCTTTTATGTCATTTATAAAACTAGTATTTGCGGTGGTGATGCACGCCTTTAATCCCAGCACTTGGGAGGCAGAGGCAGGCAGATTTCCAGTTAGAGGCCAGCCTGGTCTACAAAGAGAGTACCAGGACAGCCAGGGCTATAGAGAGAAACCCTGTCTCGAAAGAAAACAAAACAAAACAAAACAAAAACCTAGAATTTTACTCGTTTCAAGTTTCAGGTTGTGCTGTTTCTCTTGAATAGTATCTTACAATCAAATGCTTCATTGTCTTTTAATGTTTTACTAAAGAAAATTGGCCCTAGTTGAATGGAAAAGTAGGCCTCTGTGATCTCTGCTTTAGACCACACTTAACTTCTGAATGCTTCTGACTTGGTAATAAAGTAATGCTAAATGTCCTATTAAGCAGATACAACTGATGATAGAGAATCCCAGTTTATATTGCTAGTCTATGTGATAAAGTAAATGTGTGTGTGTGTGTGTGTGTGTGTGTATGTTTGTGGTTTTTCAAAAGACAACAGAAGAGGGGAGGTAAGAAAAACAAAAAGCAGTCCAACAAAAAGATAAGTAGAAACTATGATGACTTTCTTTTATACCTTATTTATTATTTAATGTGTGGGTAGTTTGTCTGCATGTCTCTGTACCATGATTGTGCCTGGCTCCCTCAGAGGCCAGAAGACATAGGGTGTAAGATCCCCTGAAACAATTACCAGTAGGTTGTGAACAGCTGTTTAAGTGTTGGGACTAGAACCTGGATTCTCTAAAAGAACAGCTAGTGCTCTTAACTGCTGAGTCATCTCTCAAAACTTGAAGGTTGCTTTATTAATGAGCATTCACATATGGCTAAGGAGTATATCGTTTCCTCAATAAAAATGGAGAACAATATAAGTTACAAATTAAAGTTGAGGGGACAGCAGACTTGAGTCAGATCACAGCCAGAATTGTTGCTGTGTACTTGCTTAAGATTTATTTACAGTAGTATGTCAATAATTTATAACTTGGAGATTAATATTGCATTTATTTATTGAAAATGTAGCTAGTGCATTATCCAACTATATAATTATATATTATGTCCATATAACTTATAGTGGTCTATACAGAAAAGCATTACAATAGTAGGTATAATACTATCGTATATCATATGAAAATTAAAATGATTATGGGACTTAGTAAAGTTAAAAAATATGGTGCTGCAATAGAGTTTAGAAGAAGAAAATATATAAGATACAAGCACTCTTCGGGAAATAAATAAGACTGCTTTGTTACATGAACAGATGTTTCTAAAGAGTAGCATCACTTGCTGTTCCTGGTTGAAAGTCTTGAAGAATACAGCTCATTCTTTTCCTGACAACACACGCCTTATGCTCTTCAGCTGTGCTTAATAAAACAGATAAAAGATAAGCAGCAAGGCAGGGAGGGCTGGCCCGAGAGATGGTTCAAGGAGACAGAATTTCTCTAATAAAAGTAACTGTTGGATAGCACACTTGTAGTGAAGTCCAGTGAGCTACTTCAACCTTTTCTCTTTAATTTCAAGAATTATTTCTACAAGATTCCTAAATGAGGTTTGGAGTTTTTTTAAAAAAAAAAAAAATCCAGTAAGTCACTTAGAACAGTTGGCTTTGTTATTCTACTGAAAGAACAGGTTTTTTTTTTTTTACTTTTATTTTATTTTTTATTGGATAAAATGTTATCCCCTTTTCCACCCCGTCCCCCTGAAACCCCTATCCCATCCTCTCTGCCCCTGCTTCTATGTGGGTGTTCTCCCACCTACCCACTCTCACCTCCCTGTCCCGGTCCTAGCATTCCCCTACACTGGGGCATCTAACAATATGACCAAGGGTCTCTCCTCTCATTGATGCCTGACAAGGCCATCTTCTATTACATATGTGGCTGGAGCCATGGATTCCTCCGTGTTTAATTTTTGGTTGATGGTTGAGTCTCACAGGTCTGTGGGGTCTGGTTGATTGATAGTGTTGTTCTTCTTATGTATTTGCAAACCCCTTCAGCTCCCTCAGTTCTTTCTCTACCTCCTCCATTATGGACCCCTTGCTCAGTCCTATGTTTGGCTATGAGCATCCACTTCTGTATTTGTCAGGTTCTGGCAGAGCCTCTCAGGAGACAGCTACATCAGGCTCCTGTGGTCTGTGAATTGTATCTTGGGCATTCCAAGCTTTTGGGATAATATCTACTTATCAGTGAGTGCATATCATATGTGTTCTTTTGTGACTGGGTTACCTCACTCAGTATGATATTTTCTAGTTCCATCCATTTGCCTAGAAATTTCATGAAGTCATTGTTTTTAATTGCTGAATAGTACTCGATTATGTAAATGTACCACATTTTCTGTATCCATTCCTCTGTTGAAGGACATCTGGGTTCTGAAAGAACAGTCATTAACTATCACATCTATTTCCTATAAAGAGGACTTCATACTTACTTAGTTGCCCCTCCCTTATTCCCCATGCCCATTCTTATTCAGCAACCGAAATTTTGTGTTTAAGAGCAGTTTCTTAAGTTGGTAAAATGAATTAATTGATGAAATTACCATCATTGTATTTTGTTAGTCTACAATGCCTCAAAATACTTTTATACATCTTGTACTTGGGAAAAGCTATGTCAGCATATTGAAGTGAAGTTTTTATTTGGTCTACACTTGACCTATTTGTTTAGTATTCCTCAAAACAAGTTTTGAATTACAGTTATTGATTGATGATTGATGTGGGAGGACCCAGATCACTGTG
The DNA here is from genome assembly GCF_000001635.26 of Mus musculus. Lineage (NCBI taxonomy): Eukaryota > Metazoa > Chordata > Mammalia > Rodentia > Muridae > Mus > Mus musculus. The sequence continues at coordinate 93,339,495 of NC_000070.6, forward strand.
GGTAATCCTTCCCTCAACCCCTGTTGAGTTGGTAGTCCTGGGTTCTATAAGACAGCAGACTGAGCACAACATAGGAGCTAGGTATTAGACAGCACTAGCTTGTGACTTCAGCATCAGCCCCTGCCTGAAGTTCCCCTCCTTGTCTCAGTCCCTGTGTGGCTTCCTTTTGTGATGGTTTGTGCAATAGAAGTGAAACCTGACATAAACCCCTTCCTCCCAATTTTGATCATGGTCTTTTATCACAGTAGTAGAAACCCTGACAGAGACAGAACTGATGACCACTGTGGAATCATCAGCCTCTATTCTGTAAGCCAATCTAAGAAATCCATTTTTGTAATTCATTCTAATAGTTCTATTCCTCTAGGGAATTCTAACACAGTATCATTATTACACTATATACACATATCAAGGCACCATTATTATAGATCATCAGTGTATGCAAATATTACTTACCATTCATACGTCAACAAAACAAAAAAGAAAATAATATTAGTAAAATAATACCTCTAAACAATAGGTTTTAACCTGGCACTGAAATTCCTTATTGTGTCTTATATTGTAAACATTTCTCATGTAAATGAAACTTCAAAAACTGGTGAACTCCTGGATTTAGAGAACTACTTCATTGTGTGAAGGTAAAGATAGCTACAGGTAAGAGAAGCAGAGAGAGAAAACTAGTTCTTAAGTGACTGGGATGGGGAAAACATTCATTCACTTATTCTTTACTATCCTGGGTAATCATTTTTTCATTTTCTCTTTTACCCTAGAGTTAGGGTGTTTTTAAGAGACAAAACTTTATGTAGTTCACACACTGGCCTTGAATTCCCTGGGAAGAGCTAAGGCTCTTCTTTAACTCTTAATCCTCTTGCTTCCATTTTCCAACAACTAAGATGTTAGTTCTACTCTACCTTCAAACAAAAGGCTGAGGAAAGAGAATCAAGACCCTATCTCAAGAAAAATAAATTATTAGGTAAAACTGATAACTAGTAGTCATTTTTACAGGTTCTGCTAACTGAAATTCATCCTGAAATTCTGTAGTATTTTGGCCTTATTCAGACTGAAGTAGGACAGTGGCTGGCACTGATTCTTAGTAATAAGCTCTGTTAATAACTAGTATTAATATGTACTAGTTATATTTTACATATACTTTCAAACTATAATATGAGTATGTGTTGAGACATTCAAATTTGGTAAATGTCACCCCCTTCCTAGATCTGTTGCCTAGGGTCCTATCTTAAATCATGGTTCACTCACTTGTCATTTGAGAATAAATATAAGCACTTCTGTTTGTTTGTTTGTTTGTGAAGGCATGTATATCTTAAACATAGAAGCAGCTAGCAGGAGGTTTTCAATAACTCCAGGATATTATTATTCCATGGTTTGATTTTATTTTATGAGGTAGAAATTTGTAGAATGATTTCTTGTGAATAGTCAATGCCATTTAAAACTCTCATTTGAGTTACTTGACTGAGGAGCTGCCCTAAATATAAGATGCTGTCCCATTGGTGATATGATTCTTATTTCTTGATAGTTCTCATTAAGTGTTTGGGTTTTAAAATCCATCTTCTGCAAGCCCAGTGTGCTGAGGAGTTTGGTTAATCACAGTCTGAGCTTCATGTTTGCTAAGATTCTCCCTGAAGCCTGAGCTGAGCTTGGTTCATTTTCTGAAAGCAGATTTATTAGAGCTATGAAGAGCAAGTATCGATGCTTGGGAGTGTGAAGACCTCTTTATTGGAATAATTACTGGAGAGTTAGGAATTGTAAATATTGATTGCATTTATTTAGTCTTTTGATATGGGCAAAAATATTAAAAGCCATCAAACACCAGCATTGCCTTTCAACAGCATCATTTAGTTCTAGCTACAGGGAAAATTGTGACATAAACAAAAGCAGTGTGACTTATTTGTCTTAATTAGGGTTATTTTCTATACTGAAGAAATACTCTTCTTCCAGCATGATATAAAACACTAGCCAGACTAATAAAAGAAGGTAAATATGATATAGGCTAGCATAAAATAGTGGGGCCTAAAGCAAAAGTTATGGACACAATATAACTGACCCATAAGACCATTCTCCCACTTTTCTCATGCTATATTTCTGAAAATTTGCATTTTTCCTTAAAGGAACTAAAACTGTAGTATTAGTTAGCCACATGTGTATTTTAAATGCAATTTTCAAATTAGTTCCTAGCTTACACTAACTGCAATTTCAGTGTGCCCCAGTCACATGTAGCTGTGGCATATTGGGAAGTAACTGTTGGCACAGAGAGATCTTGTGGGTAGCAATGAGACTAGTCACATGCCCTACTGCCCACTCAAATTGGTGGCTTCAACTTCAGTAGCTATGTTGAAATTGATAGTCAAAAAACATACAAGATATACTTTCAGCATTTTGCTATATACACAATTTCATTCAAGTTAAACAGTTTTCTTGAAAACATGTATAGAAGTCCATCCTATTCTAAACTATACATGTCTGGGATAGTATTTGGTGTTATTTAACATAATGTAGAGTCACATGGTTTAAATATGAACTGCCCATCCCCCCTCCCCCCCAGGATCAGGCATTTGACTATTTAGTCCCTACTTAGTGGTACTTCTTGGGAAAATGGCCTTTCTTGTGGGAATGATTTGGGAGCTTAAAGCCTCTCTCTAGTTCTAGTATATTCTCCATTTCATGCCTGCATTAGAAGATTCGAGATCTGAGTTTCTAGGTCCTGCTGTTGTGCCTGTCACTGGCTGCCATGCTTCCTCACCATGATGGACTCCTTCTTCTCTAGAACCAGAGGGGCACATAAACTTTTTCTTCTATAAATAGCCTTTGTCATGTGTCTTATTAGAGCAATAGAAAAGTAAGGAATATACCTAGGAAGAGGTAACTTACCTCAGTGAAGGAAATGACTTGATTAGACTGAGCTGTGAGTATTTTAATTGATGGAGGTGGGCTCAGCCCACTATGGCAGTACCAGGTGGCCCTAGGGTATATTACATGAGCTACCTGGAAGAGCAAGAGAACAGGGTGTCAAGCAACCTTATTTCATAGTTTCTTCTTCACGTTCCTGTCTTGCCTGAGTTCCTTCCCTGACTTCCTTCAGTGATAAACTGTGACCTAGAAGTGTAATAAACCCTTTCTTCTACAGAATTGCTTCAGTGTTTGATCATAGCCACAGAAAAGAAAGTAGAACACTATGTCACTGATGTTGGTGATTCTGCCTCAGACTGAGTTCCAGAGTGACTCATTAAATAACAGGGATGATGGGAAACCCTCATGATTGGAATTAAGATAATCATGAGATTAACTCAGAAAAGTGTGAAAATAAATAATTTAAATGATCTCTTTGTTCTTGTTCATTACTCTCGGTGATCTTTCTGCCATTCAAGAGGAAGCATGAGTTCTGGACATTAACAAAATCTCTCATTTTCAGATATTGAAAACCTAGGTACTATAATTGAAAATTAAATTCCTATTCCTGTCATGGATTCTCATCCTTAGTGTAATAACATGCTCCATGCCCTCTTCATGCAAAGAGAACTTGAAGAGCCAGTATGAGGAAATTGAGTTTTACTTCCTTCCAATCTTCACTGTGGCTCTTTTTGTGGTTGTTGTTTTTATTATTGTTGCTACTATTTTTAGATCTTAGGGAGCTCTTAGGGATAAACTAAAAGTCAAGTTCAAACAAAAGTAAGAAAAAAATAGGTGGTAGTGCAAATATTTAGAATTGGATCTCAGATGCCAGATGTCACATGCATGCCTGCACTCTGTGTCTTTGTGGTCTTCTGTCTTTATACACTATTCCTTAGCTCAGAATATTCCATTGTCCTCACAACCTCCTGGTGTTAAATTCTGTTCACCTTTTCCCACAGAATGACTGTAAATGGCCAATATGGTCCTTTGGGGAATAGTAAAGACACTTATATACTTTACAGGTTAGTCAAACTCCAGAAGTGCTAGCTACTCTCATGATGGCCTTGTCAATTCACAGAGTCATCTTCCACTAACACTTAAGCTTTAGATTTATCCAGGTACCAGGCCTCACTGCAGCAGGTGCCAAGAGGTTAAAGACCATTTTCATCACATTCCACTGTGTAGAATTATACACAATACATTAGCTTCTTGCTTGGATAATATCTTTTACAAAGAATGCATACAGAGTCTTTCTGTTCTGTTAGCAACCTACTCTGAGATAAGGAAAAGTCCTGCTGTGTTTCAAGCAAAATTCCTATCCTAATGAAGACTATAAATATATTCTGGCAGTGTTCATGGAAACCCAACTACCAGTCAAGTACTGACCAGATCCCAGGTACACAATGGTGAGGAAGGAGATGTAAGAACTGATTGGGTTGCATTTTGACAGATAGTATAGAAAATAGAGCCTTTAGAGTGCTACAGGGAGCATCAACACACAATGCATTCTTTCAACTCTCTTGTCATGAGAATACATTGGCTTTATATCATGGAGATAAGTTCAGTTTGCTTTCATGGTCATCTGTATAATAGTAACTTACATGAAGGGTTAGAACATTTTGAGAACTGAAAAAGAATGCACCGTTTGCCATTGTGACTGCAAGTGATCAGGTTATATCATTTACTGAAATGACTATGATCAGTATTGATTTTCAAAATGAGTATCTCAATCCCAAAATTCCACTCTAAATTAAGCTTCATGAATGTCAATTTTTATTTAATGTGTTTTCCTATCTTACTTGATCTGAAAGTAATTCTACCCATATTAAATTTAATTTTCCCATGCTTTCTTTTAATGAAAACACTTATTTTCTCACAAATTCTCTCCTGATTATAGGTGTTGCTTGCCACCCCAACCAAGACCTTTGGAGATGGGGATAAGACTGTGCAGAGTCAATGACATAGACTCTGGGAGTCAGTCAAGTAGAAAAAGCACACTTCTTTATTACAGGAACTGGGCAAACCTTTACACCCTACTCCCAGCATCTTATTGGCTCTCAAGTAGCCAGATATGATGCTGTCTTTTTCTCAATGGCTCACTCCATTGTCTTCTCCAGCATCAGCGGTCGCTATCTATGCTGGCATATTGTAGTTTGGCTCAGGGAGGAAATATCAGGAGTACATTGGTACATAAGCCAGAACTGTGGTTGGGCCTGCTTGACTAAGTTCCTCTTACATTTCTACCCTTTTCTTTTTATTTTCAATAGCCCAGTGGGAGCAGGAGATCTTTGTTCAAGCCTCTTGACCTTACCTCAGTGGGCCTCACTGAACTCCTCAGAATTCCTCTCTACCTCCCCTCACCTCAAGATCACTCTATTTCAGTTTCTCATTACAAAAGATCAGGCTTCTAGGAGATAGCAACCAAATATTATATCAAAGTTGAACATGACAACTCAACAGAAAGAGAAGAGTCCTAAGAGCAGGCATAAAAGTAAAGACCTTCTTGTTATCATAGGAGTCCCATAAAAATACTGAACTAGTATTTATAATATATGCATAGAAGACCTGATACAAACCCATAAAGACCCTTGCTTGTTACTTCAGACTTTGTGAGCTCATATACATGTTGCTTAGTTGATTCCCAGGACCTTTCTCTCCTGGTGTCTTCTAAACCCTCTGGTTTTTACAATCTTTCTGCCTCCTCTTCTGGGGATTTCTCTGAGCTCTGACAGGAGGGACTTAATAGAGACTTCCCATTTAAACTCTCTCTACAGAATATCTAGCTATGCATCTCTACTGCTGCCATCTCCATCTGCTGCAGAGGAAGCTTCTCTGATGATGACTAGATAAGGCAGTCCTCTCTGAGTATAGCAGAATATCACTAGGGGTCATTTTAATAACACTTTTTTTTCTAGTCTAAAAGTGTTTGGTTTTACTCTAGGTCTCTGGGTTATGTAGTCTTTAGTTCTTGGTTATTCAATCAGTATCAGGCATGGCTTACATCTTGTGGAATGAGCCTTAAGTCAAATCAGACATTGTGTGGCTATTCCCACATGTTCTGTGCCACAGTTGCCCTAGCATATTTTTCAAACAGGGCAGATTGTAGGTCAGAGGTTTTCTGACTGAGTTTATGCCCACATTTCTCTTTCAGTATCCTGCAGAATAACTTCCCATATGAAAGAGACTAGAATGTAGGGGTGAAGGCTCCATGTAGGCACCAGCTCTATTGCTCCATGCTCAATGAGTTATGTGTTGTCCTTAGCATTGGAGTTCTTCTGTAAGTTTACAGAGAACAACCCTATGTCTTAGCAATAGCCTATAGCCTGGGTTGTTTGGGAATTTTCACGGGACCCTTAGCTAAAAGCTCAACTGAATGCAGTCTACTTCTGCCACTGGAAGCCATATTTGACTATAAAAGATGACCAGTTGAGACTCTGTATCTCTCCCCCATTGCTAGAAATCCTCATGAAGATCACCTTCTTATATTCCAGGACATTTTAACTGCTCTAGATTTCTAGGCCACCACCCCAAATGTGCCCCAATTTGATCTGTAACTCCCTGCAATCTCTCCACCCCGTCTCTCACCATACACACACACACACACACAGACACACACACACAGACACATACACACAGACACACACACACTATATCCTTCTTCTTTACCTAAACTCTCTGCATCTACAAGATTGTAGCTTGGTTATCCTTTACTGAATGACAAACATTCACTTAAAAGTGAATACTACAGTATGTTTCTTGGTCTGGGTTACCTTATTCAGGGTGATTTTTTTTTATAGTTAAATCAATTTGCCTTTCAAAATTTCAATCATTTTAATAGCCGAGAAATACTCCATTGTGAAAAATGTCCACATTTTCTTTATCCATTCTTCTGTTGAGGGACATCTAGGTTGTTTCCAATTTCTGGAGTTTATAAATAAAGCCACAATTAACATAGTTGAGCAAGTGTCCTGGTGATAGGATGGAGCATCCTTTGGGTAGATGTCCAAGAGTGATATAGTTGGGTCTTAAGGTAGATTGAGTCCCAACTTTCTGAGGAACTGCCATACTGATTTCCATAAGGACTATGTTGTATGCATACCCAACAGCAATAGAGGAGTGTTCCCCTTGTTCCACAACCTTGCTAGCATGGGATGTCCCTTATATTATTGATCTTAGCCACTTTGACAGAGTATATCAGCATGTAGAAAAATGCAAAAGATCCATACTTATCACCTTGCATGATACTCAAGAATAGTGAATCAAAGACCTCAACATAAAACCAGATACACTGAGCCTCATAGAAAAAAAGGCCGGGAATTGCCAAGAAAACATTTGTTGCAGGATATTTGATCATACTATGAACCCTGATATTGTGTTATTTACTCAAAACAAAACAAAACAGTTTCTAGTTGTTGTGGTGCTCAGCCCTTAGCACACACCTTTTATTCCTATGGCTGTAATTCAGATATGCCCTTAATACAGACCTTTAGTCCTAAAAGTGAAGGTAAAGTTAGTTTGTATAAGGAAGCACCAATGTTTGAAAGTTTTGTCTAGTTGAGTAGCAGACAAAAGGAGAAATCAAAGATTTGACAGAATAGATTATGCTCAACTCTCATGAGAAGAGCAGGGAAAGGGAAGCTCCTTAAGGGCCAGTGCAATGGAAAGGAGGTAGTTTTACTGGGACAGTTGTACAGAGACAGGTGGCAGAGAGAGAACAAGCTAAACACAGGTGACAACAAAATGAGACAGAGAATGAGGAGTCAGAAGATTAGAACATGTTACCAAAGTTCAAATGATGCCAATCAGAGCAATTCAGGAGAAGCATAGAGGAGACAGAGCCAGAAGAGCTGAATTGACCATCCAGCAGCCACAGTTCAGAAAGAGCTAGAAAGGGTGAGTTTATTTAACAGCAAGTCTCAGAAGCTGAAAATATTCTAGGCCTAGATTAGATTGTATGGAGGCTAGAAGCTTGCAAGACTAGGCCTAGGTTAGCAAAAGGAGGCAGTAAGTCTCAGAGAAGATGATTATTTCAGGTGGATAAAAGGTACTTTAACACATATTTGTGCAGAAGATTTTCTAAGCAGAACAGTGATAGCAGAGGCCTAAGATCAACAATTAATAAACCGGATCTTTTTATTAATCATTTACATTTCAAATGATATCTATCCCCTTTCCCACTTAACCCTCCATAACCTCCCCCATCCCATCCTCCTATTCCCTCTCCCCTTTGCCTATGTGAGTGCTCCTACAACCTCTCACCCACTCCTGTCTCACTGCTCTAGCATTCCCCTAGGCTCGGCAGCAAGCCTCCACAGGACCAAGGCCCTCCCTTCCCAGTGATGTCAGATAAGGCCATCCTCTGCTACCTATGTATCTGGAGCCATGGATTCCTCCATGGATACTCTTTGGTTGGTGGTTTAGTCTCTGGGAGCCCTGGGTGGTCCAATTAGTTGAAGCTGTTCTTCATATGGGTTGCCATCCCCATCAGCTCCTTCAGTCCTTCCCCTAGCTCTTCCTCTGGGGTCCCTGGGCTCAGTCTGATGGTTGACTGTGAGTATCTGCGTCTGAATTAATCAGGTGCTGGCAGAACCTCTCGGGGGACAGCCATACCAGGCTACCATCAGCAAGTGTTTCTTGGCATCAGCAATATTATCAGGGTCTGGTGTCTGATGGACAAAGTGGCAGCCCAGAGAATAAGAAAAGTTGTGTTGTTTGTTTTGTTTTGAACTCTCATCTGATAGAGAACTAATATAAAAATATATAAAGGACTCAAAAAAAATAGCTACCAAAAATAACTCAATTTAAAAATTGGGTACAGGTATAAGCAGATTTCTCACTAGAGGAAGCTCAAATAGTTGAGAACCATGTGGGTTAGGGATCAAGGCGGGTGAAGGGTATGGGGGACTTTCGGAGAGGAAACTAGGAAAAGGGATAGCATTTGAAATGTAAATGAAGAAGAAAATATCTAATAAAATTTAAAAAATGTTCAGGATCCTTAGCTATCAGGAAAATACAAACTGTTGGGATTACATTCTAATCTTTTAAAAGATGAGCTAGCTCTCCAGACTTCTCTATTTCAAAAGCAGTCCCACCACATATGTTACTGTTGGCTAAAGCAGCCATTTTTTTTAATTGCTCTTTATTTCTTCCCATTCTTTCACTTTACATAATATCTGCCTCATGCAATTAATTTCTTCACTTTAAGTATTCTTGATTTTTTCTCAGTATCTTTCTTTATATTAGATTAATTCAAACCAGTATCACCTATCAACTGGTTTATGCAGGAACTGTTTTGCTGCTCCCAGTCTTACACCTGTCATACACAGGCCAAGCTTTGGAAACATGAATGTGTACATTCTGCTCACCCACATAAAGTCTTCCAAGGTTTCCTATTATATGATTAAGAAAATCCAAGCTCTTTTTATTTTATATTCTGGACTGCAAGTCTTGTCTGACTTTAGTCTGTGTCTTAATATCCATCTATTTGTGTAATCCCTGCTCTGTACTTTAACTGGGCTGGCTTCTGGAGTACAGAAGTTCAATAAAGATGATTAATAGTGCGGTAGTCACTACAATAGGAATGAACAACATGGGAATCATTGTGGAAGGAAGTAGGCTAATGATGTTTTCATTTCTGGCATAATCCAGGATTTTGTTTCTGCTTATAGTGGGTTAGTTAGTCCTAATATATTGCTGATTGACTTGTGGGTGTTAATGACAAGGGTACAAATTCTGATATGTTTGCTGAGCTAAAAATATATGAGTATAATTAACATAGCAGATCAGTTTGCACTTTGATATTTTTATTATTATCATCTGTTTAAGTCTGAGTTGGACTAATCATTGTTGAACAGAGATTAATCAATTGTTAATTAGATGATTACAGTAAAAAATATGGTATTTGGGAATGAGATAATTAGAATAATAATAAATAGTTCTGTTACAAAAAAGGCAAACAATTTCATGCAATCTTTTTCCAAAGGGCTTTATGTTTTAATATTTCAGGTTTTGTTTTGTTTTTCATCAGGGCATAGGGAATAAATGTGTTTTTGAGATATTTAATTGAAATAGAACAAATAGTACAACAGTTAATGAAACAACACTAATAAAATATGTTGTGATTTCTAGTGACAGTTCACTTTGAAGAGCTTAATGCTTCCAAATTTTCACACCAAAAGTAGTGTGAGGACAAATACACATTTCTTTCTAGCCCTCTGAAAACTCACTAAGGCACACTAAGTAGAAAAGGCATAAAATTAATATGCAAAAGAAGGAGGGTTACAGATATGTAGTTACCCCTAGTTCTATGTGATTTTAAATGTATATGTGTCTCCTTTTCTAACCCAAGAGTCAAGAAGAGAAAGGTTAAAGATAGGAGTGGCAAATGAATACTAAGAGAATTTGGCAGACTTGAAGAACATATAATGGCATAGAACAAAATACAGTGAACTCTCAAAACAATATGTTGTAAATGATTCTCTGCAGGATAGAACAGGCTATGGTATGTAACAACCACTTGTCCAGGTGTATTGACAGAATCCCGTATTTCTGTGATACCAATTTATTCTCTCTGGTTAATGAGACTGCACTAAAAGGAATAGAGAGAATTTTGTTTCTCTTTTGCAAGTATGAATTAGGTTGATAAAGAGCCAAATACCCAAATGGAAAGAAGAAATGGGGGAAGGTTCAAATGGTCATCTGTGTTGATACATATTCTAAGGCCTTCTCAACATGTCTAAAGACTGAGCACTGGGTCCCCAATGGAGGAGTTAGAGAAGGGATTGAAGGAGCTGAAGAGGTTTGTAACCCCATAGGAAGAGCAACAATATCAACCAACCAGACTCCTTCCCAGAGCTCCCAGGGGCTAAACCACCAACCAAGACTCCATGTATATGGCACATGTGTGTGTATGTGTGGGTGAATGTGCATGTAGAAGCCAAAAGTGGATGTCGAGCGTTTTCCTTCATCACTCTCTACTTTCCTGCTGCAGGGCCAATCACTGAGCTGAGAGATCACACAATCAATAGCCAACTTGTCCTGTGGATTGCCTGTCTCTATCTATCAAATCAGGAGATCATATGCAGGCCACCATGCCACCTACTTGTTTTATGGGTGGAACTCATAAAACTGAAACTCTAGGCTTGAAGTTTCTTTGGCAAGCATATTTTATGCTATCTCCCCAGTCTTTCCTCTAAATTGTGATATGTCGTAATAATAGAAATAATATCTTTTTATTTCAAGTAATCTGAGTTAGTTTTTACAAGTACATGAAATAATTGACCATTTACTTACATTTGTATGCTTATTATGGAGAGATATACCATAACTGACAAGCTCCATAATGTAATATTAGTGGTGTTCCAAGGAAAAAGATGAGACAGCCATGTGCCAGTCATGGACCCTATTGTCAAAGCAAGAAGCTCTGAAACCTTCTGTTTGAAAGTCTAAAGATATCAACAAACAACCAACAAAAACCAAATCTTTTCTAAAACCCTCTTAAATGTCTCAGATTAGGTCTGTCAGCAGTGCCTATTGTTGCTTGGAGATTTAGAGGTTTCCTGGGAGAATTCAGAAGGAACCCTGCTTTAACAGCTTTGACTTGAAAAATAATTTTTTTTCTCAGTCACCTCACAGCAAAAGGTGTCTGTCTAGGGATAAGACAAAGGGTGTCAGAACAGAGCTATCTATCAGAATATGACTTAAGGGAAAAGACTGCTCATATCGAGAAAAATAAAATAATTGAAGTCTGTGGAATGACACCAGGACAGACACTTTGTATGCTAACAGGAATGAGAGACTAAATATGGAGTGTTGCAAAGTGCAGATGTGTTTTACATTCATGCAACAGAGAATGTGCTACTTGGTTGATTTGTTTGCTCATTTTTAAATGTATATTCTGACAGCTAGGTGGTTGTCATTTCTACCTGTCATTTCCTATTTAGTGTACACAGAATACTGCTTCTGCTCAAGGAGGTGAAAGGAATAAAGACTTTCTTCTGGCTATTAACAATGCTGAGGGCACTTGGGGCAGCCATCTGGGTCTTCCAGGCCTACCTGGTCAGGTATGGTCGGGTTGAAATCCATGCAGAGGCAATGTTTCCTCTTCCTGGCCAGAAAGTGCTGGTCCTTGTTCACCCTGTGTTCTATACCATCTTTAAGTCCAATTCTAGTGTCTTGTTACAAATGTTGGTTTTTAGTTCATGGAAATTGAATATAACTTCTGGCCTAGATTCCTGCTGCTCAGCTGGAAGCTGTCCGGTCAGCAAGACTGACAGTTCCCATTAAAAACCAATCTTGTATCAATTTAAAAAGGAAGCAGGTATGTTAAGTGAGATCATCTGAATTTCGGTAGATAAAGGCTTGTTAGAGAAATAACAGCCTTATTAGAAGTCCACATTCCTTCCTAGTTCTGTCTCTGATATCATAGGAATAGTCATTGTATTTCGATCCCATAATTTTTTGTTTTGCTTTGCTTTTTTTGTTTGTTTGTTTTTGTTTTCCAAGACAGGGTTTCTCTGTATAGCCCTGGCTATTCTGCTATCCTGGAACTGGTTTTGTATATCAAGCCGGCCTCAAACTCAGAAATCTGACTGCCTCTGCTTGCCGAGTCCTTGGGTTAAAGATGTGTTCCTCAGAACTTTTTAATAGAATGAAAATTTTAGATAAGTATCTATAGCCATTTATCTTATTATGGTTTCAGAATATTCTGTGTGTGGTCTAATGTTGAATGACAAAAATAAATTAAGTTTCTCATAATTTCCAGTACTTTAGCATTCATCCATATACGGATTTGACAGAAGTTATATGTTCTCCAAGTAAATAGAAAATTAATTCTCCTTTTTTAAATTTAGTCATGACCACTTCCTAGCTATCTTTTAAGTCTTTTTAAGTTTGTTATCTAAAAGGATGGACCATCTAGAGACTGCCATATCCAGGGATCCATCCCATAATCAGCCTCCAAACGCTGACACCATTGCATACACTAGCAAGATTTTGCTGAAAGGACCCTGATATAGCTGTCTCTTGTGAGACTAGGCCAGGGCCTAGCAAACACAAAAGTGGATGCTCACAATTAGCAATTGGATGGACCACAGGGCCCCCAATGGAGGAGCTAGAGAAAGTACCCAAGGAGCTGAAGGAGTCTGCAACCCTATAGGTGGAAAAACAACATGACCATACCAGTACTCCTAGAGCTCGTGTCTCTAGCTGCATATGTATCAGAAGATGGTCTAGTCGGCCATCACTGGAAAGAGAGGCCCATTGGTCATGCAAACTTTATATGCCTCAGTACAGGGGAACTCCAGGGCCAAAAAGTGGGAGTGAGTGGGTAGGGGAGTTGGGGGGAGGGTATGGGGGACCTTTGGGATAGCATTGAAAATGTAAATGAGGAAAATACCTAATAAAAATATTTAAAAAGAAAAAAGTTTTTTTTAAATCTAATTTCCATTCAGTCCTATTCCCACAAAACTGAAACTTTTCATTTAAGAGTTTTGTTACTTCTGGATTAAAAATTAAGCTAGCATCCCCAAATTGATATGGAAACAAATACTTTGAAGAAAATGTTAGAGTGATCAGAGATGGATATTAAACATAACAGCTTAAATATGTTCCTTTTTTAATATAAAAAGAAAGCCTGAGTTGTTTTCAGTTTTTATTCAAAAAGTTTCTTGTATGTGCCGGCAATCTTCTTCAGATTTGCCCTGCCATTATCAGCATGCCCTCTAGTGGTTCTTCTGGGAGCTCTAATAAGACACTGAAAATTCTAGCAGTCTTTGATCACATGAATTTATGAAAATGTCACTCTGTGACCTTGGCCAGTTACACTTCAGTTTTACAGTAAGCACCGGTTATCCTCTAGCTCCTCACATTGTGTTTGTCTTGTGCACCAGGCATAAGGTATGGCTGGGGATGTTACATTTAAGTCAAAAATGTGGCAAAGGACCAGGTCTTCCTAGTAAATGAAGATTTTTCATCATATTCATCACCACTCACGTGTGTTAATCAAGAACTTCTATTTTGTTCCTCTCTCTGTAGTCATAACTTGTGGAAAGACATGTGATGAATGCAATGGAAACACCCAAATTTCCCCACACCAAATAAACTGATTTTGTCTTCAAAAGAAGCAGAGTCTAGGTCTGCACAGTGCTTACAGTGAATAGGGTGGAGTGACATTTCAAACCAGGCTTAAATAGTAGTAGTGAACAGTGCTGAGCAATACTTTGAACCTGGCTAAACCTCTCATGGTCAAACTGATGAGGTACATTAAGTAGAGTCTCATGGGATATCATGAGAGAGGCTGAACATAAATCAGAGCCCACTGAATTACGGCTTATATTTTTCTTTCCATTTTTTCATGACCCATATTCACAAGTTTTATTTAACAACCCCAATGAATCGGTTATGTTCAATAGTGAGTAATACATAGTACATTCTAAACATGTATGTCATTTATTGTTCATGAAATACCACAATGCATACAAATGGATAAATGTGAGCATATAAATAAAACAAAAAATTTAACAAAATAATGCTTAGCCTTCCATATATTATACCTCTTGAGTTTTTAAAATTCCAGTTTACTCAAGGAAAATATTTAATTTAAAATCTACTAATACGTAGCAATTCCCAAGTTTAAAACATTATACCAGCTATACAAAGAGTTGTAGATATTATATAGGTAGTAGCAAAATATAAAACTAAGTATATTTCTTAGACAATTTTAATGATACAAATTATATTTTGCTACTTAATTGGTATGGTTGTTTAATAAGTACTTTTTGAGTATATGAATGCTTATTTTCACTGAGTTCTTGTCCCTTTTGTTTAGTCATTTAATTTGAAAATTTTCAAGAAAATGAAAAATTGTTACTTAAATCTCTTTGGTTAAGATGTGGTAAAGTGATGAGCAAATGAAAATATGAGGAAAAATTAATAGTTTTGTCTTAGAAGTTAGGGTACTTGGTAAATATTTGTAATTTGTTGATATTTTGTTTTGTTTTGGTTTGGTTTTTTGTTTTTTGTTTTTGTTTGTTTGTTTGTTTTTTGAGACAGGGTTTCTCTGTGTAGCCCTGGCTGCCTGGAACTCACTTTGTAGACCAGGCTGGCCTCAAATTCAGAGATTCGCCTGCCTCTGCCTCCCCAGTATAAGTGCTGGGATTAAAGGCATGCGCCACCACACCTGGCTTTTTTTTTTTAATTATTTATTTTATGCATATGAGTACACTGTAGCTGTCTTCCAACACACCAGAAGAGGGCATCAGATCTTATTACAGATGGTTGTGAGACACCATGTGGATGCTGGGAATTGAACTCAGGACCTCTGGAAGAGCAGTCAGTGCTCTTAACCGCTGAGCCATCTCTCCAGACCCTTGTTGAGTTTTTTATGTTGCTGAAAATTGTGTGTGTGTGTGTCTGTCTGTCTGTCTGTCTGTCTGTCTGTCTGTCTGTCTGTCTCTCTCTCTCTCTCTCTCTCTCTGTGTGTGTGTGTGTGTGTGTGTGTGTGTGTGTGTGTGTGTGTGTGTGTGTAGTGTGTGGTGTATCTCTCTGTATATAATCACATCAGGTATCTTCCACAGTTGCTTTCCACCTTATTTTTTGAGATATGTTGTCAAACAAACTAGAGCTCACCCATTTCACTCTCTGGCTATTTAAGGTCTAAGGATTCTCCTGTCTCTTCCTCCAAAGTGCTGGAATTGCATTCATATGCTGACATGCCAGGATTTTATACCAGTGCTGAGTATCATACTCAGGTCCTCCTGCTTTTGTGAGAAGCTCTTTATCCTTGATTGATCGCTCTGGTCCATGAAGTTATAAATTTTAACCCTTCATGTAAATAATATTCAAAACGTCCTATACAACTTATCAACAGAAGGGCAAAGAAGTCCTCAGGTGGAAAAGCATTGAGAAATCATTTGTAACATAATGTAAACCCATTGCCCAGGAGCCATGTCATTAACAAGTTCATAAGATTAGCGGAGAAAACATATGAAAGGATTGTGCTGTACTAAAGAAACAAGATCTAAGGATGAGGGCCTGCATGGACAGATTTTATATGGTTACTTGGACAAGAGTACACAGCCCAAGTATTTTATATGGGGACTATTTCAAGATACCAAACAGAGTATAGTTTTTTTTTTTATACAAATATTTGTGAAAAAGAAGAGAGAAGTCTCTAATTACATCATATAAAAGTTGGTAAAGATTGGAAATTTTTTAAAAAATTAGTTATTTGGTAAGATGACTCAGTGTTTTAAAATGCTTGTTGTACAAGAATAAAAACCTAAGTTTGTATCTTCAGAATCTAGTATAAAATTATAGCAAAATGTTTATAATCCCTGCATTTCTATAGGGTGGTGCAAGGTAGAGATTAAAGAATCCTGAGAAACTCTGACCCCAGGTTGTGGGCCTGGCATACAAGTGGCAAAACAGCAAAAAGACCTTGCTTTAAACAAGGTAATTCCTGACACTCAGGTTGTGTTCTGACTGCACATATAAACCATAGCACATTCATGCCCCCAAATTTCCTTTTACATAAACACATACACTATACACATACACAAACACATACACTGTACACATGCACATACACACACAAAACTAATGTAAATGATTCTTTAGTCGATCATGAAGAGGCTAACCTTCCTGATAAAAACTCAGGGGATACTAGGGCTGAACAGAACATAGCTCAACATAATAAGGGGTATATGTGACAACTCTCTAGCCAACATTATATTACATGCAAAAAAATGTCTAAAGTTCACCATTAAGATAAAAAAAAAATCCCTATTCCCCCAAGTTCTATTTAAACAGTGCTTGAAAACCTACCTAGAGCAATAGGATAAGACAAGGGACTGAAAGGGCAACAAATAGGAAAAGAAGTTAAACATTTCTATTTGCAAAGGGCATGAGTCTATACATGAGAGAACCTAAAGGGAACTAACTCCAAAGCAGATATACAGTTTCAGTAAATGGCAAGCCAAAATATTAACACACAGTCATAGTAACATTTCTCTCTCCGGGAAGAGACATCATGGCCATTGAAAATAGTTAAATTTAGTTCGAGGCTTGCTTACGGTTTCAGAGAGTTGAAAATAGTTAAATTTAGTTCGAGGCTTGCTTACGGTTTCAGAGAGTAAGTCCATGACCTTCATGGTGAGGTAACATCAGACAGGCAGGCATGGTGGTAGAGCACTAGATGAGATCTTACATCTTATCCACAAGCTAGAGGTATAAAGACAGGGACTGGGCCTGGTGACGATGGGCTTTTGAATGCTTTACACATACACAAGTTAGTAACCTTCCCATGTATCATCCATAGTGAGAGAGAGAGAGAGAGAGAGAGAGAGAGAGAGAGAGAGAGAGAGAGAGAGAGGGAGAGAGAGAGAGAGAGAGAGAGAGAGAGAGAGAGAGAGAGAGAGAGAGAGAGGGAGAGAGAGAGGGAGAGAGAGAGAGAGAGAGAGAGAGAGAGAGAGAGAGAGAAAAGAAAGAAGGAGAGAAAGGAGATAGTGAATGAATGAATGAGTGAATGAAAGGTAGCTTGAAAAAATTAACCTAGTCAAGGAAGTAAAAGGCCTCTACAATGAAAACTTTAAAGCACTGAAGAAAGAATTTGAAGACACTAGAGGGCAAAAGACTTCCCCTTTACTCATGAATTTGTAGTATTAATATTTTAAAAATGACAATTCCAACTCAGAAAAATTTCCAAATCAATGAAATCCTGATCAAAATGCCAACCTACTACTTTAAAGAAATAGACAAAAAAAATAAAATAAAAACTTCAAAATCACACAGAGGAACAAAGACTTCAGACAAAGCAATTTTAAAAAATAAGAACACTGCTGTAAGTATCACAGTTCCTGGTTGCAGGTAATACTGCAGAGCCATTGTAACAGAAACACCCTGATACAGAAGCTGTGGACGCACTTAGCTGCATTGGAATAGCAATACTCAGCCTTAACTGCTGGGCCATCCCTCAAGACCCAAGCTATTATAGGGTTAACAAATGAAATAGAGACATGCTAACTAAAATTGAGGAATTTCTAGAAGTTAAGAAAACCCAACAATAGAAGTAGAATCCAGTGACTTGCGTGTGATTAAACATGATGAACTGCAGGTCAAATGTCCATTCTCTGGAAGTATCATCATGAGCTATCTGCTCCGAGTAGGATACCTGATCAATTAAATGCTACAATTTATTCTTTCTATCACTATTCAGAGTCTTCTTGTCCATGGCAAAATTCCTGGTCTCCAAGGACCATGCATTTCAGTCTCTACTGATGATGAGTCCCTAGACACTTGATAGGCCACACATGGAAAAAAAGATAGTATACATCCAAACTAGAATACATTTCCAACATCTTGAAAAAGAACTAAAAGTGAAAAGTCAGATGATCTTAAATAACCTAGTCACGAATGAGGCAGTGCTGACCTTAAAATCAATGTCTAAAGAAATTTGACCTCTGTGATATTTTTATTGTTTTATTAAGCTCTATTTACTTGGATTTTTCTTTGTTTTGGTTGTGTGTTCTAAGTTAAGATAAGGTCTCTGTCTGTAGTTCAGGTTGTTTTGTGTATGTTATTTTTAAATAGAATTTTTTAGTTGGAATCCATTAGATGTTTTTCACCTAACCCAAACACACTGTACAGTGATTCATCAGACATCTGTGGGAAGTAAATATACACGGTGTATTTTTAGAGAAGCCAATATGTGTGCGTGCTTTCCTACTCCAAGTACATTTCAACTGGATCTGAAAATAGGAACGCTTCGGCCTTGACCACTTTTGTGCTGTTTCATTTTAGAACCTTCATTTCCATGCTGTCATTTTCAGATCACTTCCCACCTATACTGAAAGACCCAATGGAGCATAATCCTATTTCTGTATACTGTTTAACTAAAAAAATGTCCTGTGAATGAGAGTTGAATGCTGATAACTCCTCTTCATGCCTTTAATTGTTTTGCATTACTGAAAAAAAACATGTCCCTTAAATACTTACCTGTAGTTGTTCTGTCCCTATGCAACAGAGTCAAATTGATTGCCAGTGAAGATAAGATGAGGGTGCATCTATATGTGGATAATGAAATTATCACTCTTTTTCACTGCAAACATTGATTGCATATTTTTTCTTGCTTATATCTACTAATCTCTGCCCTTTGATTTTCATATATCCCAAATTCCAGAGTCTAAACTACTATCTATGATAAAAGAAAATGAAAGTAAAGATCCCATACCATTTTGATTTGTTGTATTTGGAATTATTTGGGTGACCTGAAACTTTTCCTCTGAGATAATTTAGTCTCTCTGACAAGTGCTCTAGTTATCACTGTATTGGTAAAAATAAGATAATTTTCAGAAGCAAGAAGTTTCTAGATTCGTATATATGCATACATATGGAATATATATTTCACTCCCTTTTAAAGCATTAAGATTTTCAGCCTGTCAACATTTGCTGAATCTCTCCTTTTATAGTTGTCAAAAATAGTCTACGTTTCATTTATTTTCAGAATCCTTTTCCATCTCAGCAGGTTCCTATGAAGTGAGGGAAGCACTTACTATAAATAGATGGATTTCATCAGTGAGCTGCTTGAATGCTTCCCAAAATGAACAGTTTTAGGGGAGTCCTGCAAAAATCACAGTAAACTAAATTTTAATCCCTGGCTTTCTTCTTCCAACTGGACACTGTACCGGTTATCTTGTTTATGGTATGTAAGTACTACAGAGGGTTATGAGCAGCAGACAGAGTCTACCTACATCAGTTCCAGGTAGACAAGGCCTAGTGTGAAAGTAAGGCCACTATGACTGGGGCATCTCCTATGAAACTGGCCAGTTCTGAGACGGGAGTCATGTTGCTGCTAAGATGAAGCTAGTATCGATGATATGATTGATGCCTAGAGCCACAGGATGGGGAAACCAGAAACCCATGGGTGAGTTTCAAACATGAGATCACAAGATGAGGCAGGAGCTAAATCAAGTAAAAAGCAATGGAAAGAGATGATAGGGTGAGTGAAAGTGAGAGATATGTATGCTTGCCTGGTTCTTACAGGCAAGACAGAGGTAGAGTTCAGGCAGCCAGTCTATGCCATTTTATTTAGATTGCCATGTTGGTGGTCACTACAATCAAAACCAAAATCATTCCTATTCATTTATCTGTAGATTTTCAACCTTTAACTGCATGCACAGTTATAAAAGTGAGCAAAGAAAATATTAGTTGCTATTAGTGATTTTCATGATATATTGTCAAAAGCAATGTATAAAATATGTATATATCATATTCCATATTAGAAGGGATTTATAAGAGTTTATGAAACTATTTAATAATTCAAAATTTAATTAAGATGGTAAAATTTGGAAATGAGTAAAATGAGTAACCTGTGGAGATGTTGAGTATACAGTGGAGAGAATTTAGAAATAGGGGTGGCTTATGATAAAAGAGGAGAGAGGTTTGGAAAGATGGCTCAGAGTTAGGAGAGCCAAAGTTTTGATTCCAGCACTCATATAACACAATGAATGTCCTTAAAATATTCAGAGGGATCCAATGCCCTGTTTATGCAGAAACAAATGCACACACACACACATATATACATGCGCATAAGTAAATACATACTAAAATAAATAATAAATGTACATCCATGGACTTACATATACATACAATACACTCTTTGCATTGTACGATTTTTATCGAAGTATTTCATACAAAATAAATAAATGAACCCAAGCAGATTGGCTACAAAATAAAACACAAGCAAGTAACCCTAGAACTATTACACATAATTTTACATAATGGAAATGTCAGAGAAACATATCTAAATTAAGCAATTTTATTAAAAATTTTAATAACAACTATTAAAAGGGGAATTATATACATGTAATAAACCCCAGTCTTTGTATTTCTTCTTCATTGTCCTGTGAATTAGCAATTCTGGAACAACTATGTGTGAAAGCATCTTGAAGAAGTAGATGTCAGAGAAGACACAAATTTCAGAGAAGACTCAGAAACAAGTTGATGGGAAGTCTAAAATGATCTCTATAATGGTGAACAGGCATTCCTAGTATTGGTTGAAAATCATGGCTTTAATTATAAACATGTGCATAGACAAATATATGCAGATGTGCATAGGTATGTGTCACTGTGCACGCATATGCTGCCTAGTTCTCTTTACTAAAATATCATAAGAGTAATAAAATTTGGAAAAAATGAGGACAACAAACACCTGGATCTTAATTCCTGGCTGCAATTCTTCAACAAAATCAAAATAGGTCCTCAAAAACTGTTGATTCCAGAGCTAAGAAACTGTTTGGACATTGCAATATGAACTTAAACAGCTATGAAATGACAGAAAGTATGGTCACAAAGAAAAATGTTTAAAAAGAGAGACTCATGTGAGACAATTTAAATGCTCTCAATAGTTGAAACTAGATTAAGTTGAGAATAAAATATTTAACTTACAATTGCAATGACATGTTAGCTCATCAAGTTAAACAAAAGTTGATATCAACTAAAGTATATAATTAACACATAAACAAATTTTAAAAGAAAAATTGAATTTCACAATGACCAAACAAGGAAAACTAAGGTTCAAGTTAACATCAAGTTAACATGTGTGAAGTGGGGTCACAGAATGGAGACAGTGCACTGAGAAAGGCAGAGGATCACTGGTGGGATTCTCATGTTTATCATGCTTTCCTGGGGAAGCATGAACAAACTTATGTTTACCCAAAAGTGTCCATTAACAGCAGACCAAAATTCTTCTCAGTTCTTGCTTAGTAAAGCAATAAGTTCATTGAAATTACATACCGGAGCATAAATGACAGAGTCATGCTTGACTCAAGAAAGCAGTTACTGTATTAAAAAGTGCAACGCAGCAGGCATGTGACTCTCAGGAAAGCTGAACTCCCGAACCTCCCCATGCAGCAGCATCTGACCAGCCCCAGGGGCTCCTCTCCCTAGCAGGTGGTAGTGTTCAGATATATCAGGGCAATGAACCCTGGAACTTCTGAATTGCCAAGCCTGGGAAGGTGTGTGCGCTTAATTTTCCATGAAAGGATATTTCAGCTCAGAAAGACTGGCTATACTTTTCCTCACACTTATGTAACTTCAATCTAATATGTTTAAATTTAGGGACATGATGGGGCTGGGCATTGACTTCACAAGTTCCCATGCTCAAACCCCATGTAAGATAACCTGCATCAGTAATTTTAGTACTCCTCTGGAGAGATGGGTACTGTGGAAAAGAGAATCTTCATAAGCTTGCAGAGCAGCCTAAAAAACACAGAAAAACAAAACAAAACAAAACAACAAAACAAAAAATTAAAATAAGAGACCCTGTCTCAAACAAGCTGGAAAGACACGCAATGATTAAAAATCAGGGTCATGCTACAAGCTCAATATGTTGAACATGGTAACACATTTCTGTAATCCCAGAATTTGGAGGATAAGAAAGGAGGACAACTTGATTTCATGTGTTGAACACAAGCCTTGGCAACAGCCAGATAGTAGACATATAGATGCATGGTTCACGTTTGTCATAGTCATGTAACATGAACAAAAACTGAAAAACTCCCGTATATGTAAGATACAAACAGCTGACTACTAAATACAATATGAGGGCTGAAGTCAGGTCTGTTCCTGGATCAGAAAAAGGACACAAATTGAAAGAATTGAAAAATTCTAATAACATAATGCATATTACATAACAATACTGTATCAGTTTCTTGATTGACACAGTTATATTTATGGAAGCATTTTCAATAGTGAAAGCTACATGATGAATATCCAACCTCTTTGTATTACTGCAAATGTTTAATGTGTGTAACTATTCTAAGGTAAGAGGTGAAAAACCATAAATATTAGAAACACAGCAGCTAGAATAGCATGGTAGAGAACCATTTATATTAAATGTATTAAATCATATTTTTCAATCACACATCATCTATTCATGAGTTCTGTTGTCTTCATTTGGCAAAATCCTTGCTTCCTTCTTATTTTACAAAATCCTATAATCATTTTTTTTCTGACAACTTTACCAACACAGAAATAGGTAAAAAGAAAAATAGGTATCCTTCCATTGGAATGACTTCTCCTTTTAGATTTTTAAAGTATAGTATTTCACATGAAGTATCATGGTGGGATAGGGAATAAACAGTATCATGAATTACTTGCAATTTGAATCTGCCTACAAGAAGCTGACTGGTACAGTGTGTTGCCAGGAGTTGACACTAGAGCTCTATTTTAGAAAGACTACCCCAAAGATAGTCCAGCTCTACCTGAGATGCACAGAGATGAGCTGATCAAGGTAATCTGATCAGGGATTTACCTAACTCCAGGAAGATGGCATTTTACCAACTTTAGCTCATTTGTCTAAGGCTTTTGTTCTTTGATTTTGTATTTTGGGGTGAGAATCTTACTAAGTAGTCCATACTGACCTTGAACTTGTAGCAATTGTCTTTCTTGGGCTTCCAGCTGCTGGGGTTGATTACAGGCATGATCTTCTATGCCTAGACTATTTAACCTAATACTTATACAGAGTTGCTGGGCATGTTCCAGGATGCTTCAAAGACAAAATTCCTGAGCCACTCATTATACCCTCAGCTGTAACATTAGCTTTATCATATTATTGCCAATGCCATTAGTTTTTTAGAATGCTAGTTTTAATAGATATGAAATAATGCTTACTGAAGAAACCAAGAGTTTTGATTTATAAACATACCTATAGGACAAGATTAAGTAGCCAAGTGATTTTCTATGCTTTTAAAAGTGAAAACAATTAAAATTTAAATTCTCACCTTTGATTTCCTATTAATCAAAGAAATTCTGTTATAATTCCTGTGTACTATATCTGATTGTATTTATCATCGTTTCTTAATTATAGGAAATATTTAATTAACCTTTTCTTCACTATGCAAAACTTAAAAGTTTTATCTTCAAATTGTGTAATTTGAAGAATCACTAAGAATCAGTAGTCGAAGCAAAAGTGGGGAGAGTGGAGCCAAGATATGAGTTGGTTTTGTGTAGGTACAGAACAGAATTGCACATAGAGTGCTCCACACACAGTAGGTGTTTATTAAATGCTTGTTAATTAACCAACTAACCTAAACTCTACAGCCCTCAGAGGAAGCATGACCAGGCTCAGTCTGGAGAGGAGCCACTGGTGAACCTCCCATCTGGCAGAGATGCATAGAGGAACCCTTGCAGAAATGTCATTAGGCACACTTTGAAGAAGCTGTACAAGGCCCTTCTCCAGCAACCTGCAGTGAGATCACTCAGGATGTTATGTTTGTCCTGGAATTCTTCCTTCACACACAAAAATTTGGCTAGCATTGGAGTGTGCTTGTGGGTATACCCAGTCATTTACATCTCTCTCAAAGAATGTATACTAGTAGCTCCCTCTTAAGAAAATTAACTATTAAGTTAAGCCCATGTCATTGTTCCTTACACTAACCTCTACTCAGTCCAAACCTGTTGTGGATAGCCCTGGGGCTAATTATATTTGATGTTAAATCTGTTCTCCTGTGAGGGGTTGTGAACAGGAATGAGTCAGCACTCAGGTGATTTCCTGTAATCCTGCTTCTCACTTTAATTTGTAAAATAAAGAAGAGCTGATGATTGGGCAGATAAAAGGGAAGGTGGAGCAGGAGAGAGAGAGAGAAGAAGGAGAAATGGAAGAGGGAGAGGACACAGAGGAGGAGGAGGAAGAAGGAGACAAGCAGAGCAGAAGCATGTGGCCTGGAGAAACTGCAAGTTCTAAGGGGGTCTCATAAGCTGTGGAAGATGGTAGTGTAGTGGTAGATCTGCCCAATCTAGGCATGTAGCATGTAATCATGTTAACTGTGTTATGTTTTCATTGCAGGGCATATTTGGGAGGAAATTTACTGCAATACAAACCAGTCACATAAACAGTGCTCTATAACTGGTATAAAGAGATGTAAAAGTACTTAGTCCAGGTTATCTGGTTGGAAAGGTGCTCAATATGTACTTCATTAAAGCTTTCTTCAGTATGTGCTTCATTTTTTTCCCATCTCTAAGTCCTGTTGCCCTATATACACTATATAAATGTCTTAGCTTTATCTAGGCTGTATTTCAAGTAATAGTTTCAGAAAATGAGACAATGTCACAATATCATAAAGAAGTGATTTAAAATGAACTCTGAGAATTCTGTCTACACAACAACCCAAAGAAACATTGATCTGAGCTTCCATTTTTTTTAAACAGTAAGTTAACAACAACAAAATGATGGGTAATCGGGTATTAACCTCCATTCCCATACTATAAAGATGAAAGCTTCATTCTTAGTCGGAGCTTCAGAGGTACAGTCAGCTCAGGTGATCTTGCTGCTTTAGACCTGAACAAAAATGAACAGGAATAGTCTAGGGTCCCATGAAACACTTTGATAGCTTGTCTCTAGTAACTGGAAGACCTCCCTTGAAACTTGACCCCTTAAAGACTGTAACTCCTCCCAGTAGTATCAAGGCAAGGAAACTAAGTATTAACACAAGGATCCTTGGAAACATTCTATTTCCAAGCAATAGGTGAGATAGAAGATTGAAAGTAGCAGATTGAAGTTGGGACTCTTCTAATGATTTTATACTTTAAGAAGAAGAAACACAAAGCAGTTTTATATGGTCTTCACTGTTACATTCTCAATCTCCTCATGGTTTTGTTTCCCAGCTCCATACTGTCAGTTATAGTATGAAAATATTAAATGAAAATTTCCAGAAATAATTCTTAAAACTGATAACAGAATACTAGCATAAAGGGCCTGTATTACTATTATCAAACATTCACTGTATCTAGTTTATATGTTACACTCTGTACATCTGTAAAAAATAGTACTTACAGGTGATATACCAATTGACTGCATATAGAGAGATGGATTTATTCAAATCAAGGTAATGTCATATAAAAGGTGTTAAAAGATACTGATACAATTTGAAGATATTAAGGACAAATAGATTCATTTTAAAGTTATTAGGGACTTTTAAATTATTTTTGCATTGCAATAGCAATAGCCTGACATTGCTTCATATGAAAATGAGCTGGCTTTCTAGGTTGTCAGTGAAGAGTAGAGAAGGCCATTCTGGCAACAGATTAATAAGATACCTGCTAAGACATCAAGGACAGAATTCTAATTGCATAATGGTGTCATTCATTGGTATTTAGAGTAACTGTCTCCTTCTTAAAGAATCTAATCATTTAATAAGGGAAGGAAGAAAACTGCATTAGAATTTGAAATTGCCACCAAATGCCAAAATAGCTATGAAATATGTTTTAGTTTATGAGAGACTGGGAATTTTTAAAAAGATACTTTAATATTTATCTGACAATGCCAAGTACTTTTTAAAAATCTGTTATTTCTATGTATATATAGACAAATGAGTTGATAATATTTCCAGATACTTAGCACTGCTTTTGAAAATGTAGACTTTAATTTTCATTTCTTACTTTAGAAATCTACATGTAGGTGTAAATTCTTAATAATTATATCTGATTGCAACTGAAAGTAGGATTAGTAATGCAAATATTTCATTGTTCAATATATTTAAACAATAGGTGTTTTTTAGTTGTCTATAATTTTTAGCATACCTACTGTTATGCTAATAATAACACAAATATTATTAAATATTTGTGAGCAGTTCCTCAACATGACATTTCCTAAAGCTTAGAGGCAAGTCACAAAGCAAATCTGTGTGGGGAAAATGATAAGATTAAATTTCATTAAAAATCAGGACCCAGTACTATAAAAGTACTTACTTATGCCTTGTTCATATACAGAACCTGTAGGAGAGGAGTGAGGGATACCTGGAGGGAAAAGTGGAGTTTGGAGGATGAATTATATACATCTATATAATAAATAAAAGATATTCTTTTGAGAATAGGAACTTGGTTGGTTTTACTTAGGATTTGATCTAGACACCTAGTTATATGAGAAGTAACATGTGACACAGGCCAAGGTAGGCCCCCCGTTCTCTCCTTTCCCAGAACCTTCGATTTAAATTACCCCAAACCCTGAAGTTGCCTGCCAGGAATATAGCACCTTTCTTCACGTGTTTCCTTGTTTGTGGCCATATTTGAGCTTGACCTCCACCAGGGACTCCTCAGCCATCACACATAACCCAGATACCTAAAGACATGCTATTAACCTACCTGAGACTCTTCTGTTGTGTTATCCAGTCAAGAAACCCAGTCTACACTGCCAGGAAATTTGTTCTAGGCTCCATGTTTAAATTGAGGAAGGCACCAGACTTTAACAGAGAAATAGAAGACCTGGATAGAGTCTGGGTCCTCAAATACCAATGAACAAAAGATGTAAAATAGGGCTGCTGAAAGAAGGACAAACAAAAAAACCAAAAAACCAACAAATCAAACAAAAACTCAACCAACAAACTTCTTCCAGAGGCACAAATCTCAATAAATAATTTACACAACAGTAAAAACCAAAATAATATGATACCTTCAAAAGTACAAGTCCTATAGTAATGGTCACTAATTCCAGACAAATAATTAAAAGAATGGTTATAGTTCTGAGTTATGTTATTTTTATGTATAAATCAATGTACAAGCTAAGAGGTAATTGAAATGTATGTATCTCACTGTCAAGAATTTGTAAAAAATGTGGATAATTTATTTAATTGGAAAGAGTTAACATTTTAATGTTTCCAGACTATGTTCCTGACATGTGTTGACTACAACAACAACAACAACAACAAATCCTCAGAACTCTTAAGAATTTCAAGGTTCTCCTTTCTCCATAATAGATACAACTTATAGAAAAAGTAAATCAAGCCAATTAAAAGTAGAATTAGAAGGTGGTCACCCCACATCAATCTGAACCAAGAGCTATAATGCACCTACAAATTTGTCAATCTCTAAATTACTGTCTTGGCCTATCTACAATAGATCCTTTCTGGGTACTGTTGACCTAAAGATCATACAATTTGTCTGCCGTCTTCCTTTGTTGGGCTTAAGCAATGATATTTTGGAAACTGTTTTAAATCTATATAAAAACTCAGCCTTCCTTTTGTATTTTTCACTTGTCCATAGTCTAAGCTATCAATTACCTCTGAATGAGTTCTTGCCTCCTCTGTGCTTAATGATTTGACTTATCCATAATACACATTAGAGTCCAAACTGTTCTTACTTTACAGAAGTGGAATAAAATAGATGCCATACTTCTTTTTGGCAAAAGGCCAGGAATGGAAGCTGATAGTTTTATTGAAGTGGTAGGGTATAAAATTAGCACACACACACACACACACACACACACACACACACACACACACACACACTCACACACACACACACACACTGTCTTGACAAACATGCTGCACATGATATGAGAGAAGAAAACTCATTCTCAGTAGTAACAAGTAAAATAGAAATAACCATTTCATGTTTAACTAAGAAAATGAAAGAGCTCTACAATGAAAACTTTAAGCCATTAAAGAAAGAAATTGATGAAAACAGTAGAAGATGGAAAGAGCTTCCATAAGATAAAGATTTCAGCAGCATTCTTTTTTAAAAAGAAAACACAAACACAAATTTTCTATGGCAGCACACACACACACACACACACACACACACACACACACACACACACAGCCAAAGCAATGTTGAATGATTTCAAATTGTACCACAGAGTTATAGTATTAAAAACAGCTTGATACTCCCACAACAAAAAGATGTACCTAGATAGATGGAATAGAATAGAGAACCTAAATACTAGTCTATACATACATAGACTTCTGATGTTTGATAAATAGTCCAGTGGGAGGAGAGGCTCTTGGTCCTGTGAAGGCTCAATGCCTCAGTGTAGGGGAATTCAGGGGAGAGGAGGCCAGAGTGGGTGAGTGAGTGGGTGGGTGAGCACCCTCATACAAACAGGGGGAGGGGATGAGCTAAGGTGTTTGTAGAGGGGAAACCAGAAAAGGGGGTAACATATGGCATGTAAATAAATAACCAATAAAAAAAATGTGGCTTTCTTAAGAAAAAAATAAGGGGAAAAAAAAGACAGCAATGCCAATGAATGCTGCTAGGAAACTTCAGTTTCAACATTATAAAAACTAAACTGGACCCTCTTACTTCCTATAACACTCATCTCCAAAATGGATCAGGAGACCCAACATAAACCGGATCCTGTGAAACTGCTAGAGTGTAAACCAAGTAGTATACCTCAACATATAGTTACGTGTATAGACTTTCTGAATAAGAGTTGGATATAAAGTCAGAAATCTACAAATGGTGCATTTTGAAGCTAAAAAAGTTGTGAGCAGCAAAGGAAACAGTCAAGTAAAGAGGCAACCCATGGGATGGAAGAAGAGCTTTGCCTGATACACACCTGACAGAAGATTAATGTCTAAAATCTACAAAGAGCTGCAGTCAGTCACCAAAGGGAAAGGTGTCAGTCTCACAGAATATAGAAAGAATTCAAATACTAACCATCAATGAAATAAACAACACAATATAAAAATGGACTACAGAACTGAAGAAAAATTTGTAAAACAATAAATACAAATGGCTGGTATTCAATGTCTTTTGCTATCAGGAGAAATGCAAATGAAAGCAATTTAATTCTTCCTGGCAGGATGGTCAATATCAGAATTAAAATGACAAAAATACTGCCACCAGGATGTTGGTTAGAAGAAAATTAACATACATTAGTGAAAGGGTAAACCCTTAAAGCTGCTGTGAACATCAATCTCCAGGCCACTTAAGAAACTAAAATGAACAACCATGTGCCCGGTGCATTACTCTTGGTCATGTATCCAAAGGACTCTTTATCCTTAGATACCTGCATGGCCACAGCCCCTGCTGCTGAATCCACAATTACAAAAAGATGTAATAAACTGAGATATTTATGTGCAGTGAATGAATAAAAATGTATTTCATATATTTGCCTCTGTCCTGTGAAGTCTTGATGCCCCAGTGTAGAGGAATGCCAGGGTGGGGAGGCAGGAGTGGGTAGGTAGGTGGAGGAGCATCATTATAGAAGCAGAGTAAAGGGAGATGGGATAGGGAGGTTGCACAGGGGAAACCTGGAAAGAGGATTATGTACATTTTAAATGTACATAAATAAAATATCCAATAAAATTATTTCATATAAACGAGATATTGTTTTCCTATAAAGAAAAATAAAACCATGAGACTTGCAGATAAATTAATGTTACTAGAAAATATGATTTTAAGTGATATCACCAGAAACATTAAAACAAATGTCACAATTTATTTCTCATTTATGAATCCTAACTTTAAATTTTTGGGTGTTTAATCTGGATATACATAGGAGCCAGGAAATTAGAAACAGGCTATTATGGTAGACAATTTAAGGTAAGGGAGACAGTAAAATAGAAGTAAAATAAAAGTACAGGGGTGGTTTCTGAAAGCAGAAAGATTCAAGCACAACCAAGGGAAAGGGATGTGTAAATGAGATGCGGGCAGAAGACTTAAGCAAAATGAAGGATGTATAAAACCTACAACCTTCCAATCCAAGGGAAAAAATTCAATTACAGGGAACAATCAGATACAAATGAAATGAATGTTAGGGTAGGACAGACCTAAATAAATAAATTAATTAAATAAATAAAGATTTAAGTAGAAAATAAAAGAATGAGGGGGAGGGGTGAGTAGAGGCTTGATAGCCAAAACTAAAGACACATGAGGTAGCCTCATGGAAATCCACTAGTCAGTCTCTCTCTCTCTCTCTCTCTCTCTCTCTCTCTCTCTCTCTCCACACACACACACACACACACACACACACAATTTGAATATAAATACCCTGTGTGAGAGAATAATCCTCCCAAAAGACATGGAGTTTTAAAGGACAATTTCAGTTCCAGGCGTACAGTATCACCATATGTTACTAGGCTGGGAGTCCTTGGGGCACCAATAACAGCACAGGCTATTGCTAGTACTTTTGTCTTCCCACTGTAACTTGATGGTGAGACCCTGTATATTAAGACTCATTCACTTTGGATAAAAATCATTGGGAAGTTGACCTCAACTAGCTCACACGGTGCTAGAAGGTGCTGTGTAGGCTGTCTGCAGAGAAAAGGCATCAAATTTCTTACCCAGAAGTGGACCATACAAGCTTCAATACTAACCTGTTGGTAAGATGATCCCACTGGGGCAGTAGCAACATAAAACTTATAACAATAAACCATCTGTTTTCTGATTCCTTAGGAGAGTGACTCTGAAAGAGGGATTACATACCTGCTGTTATAAACCTGGTCGACAGCACATGACTTGGGAGATCATAGACTCTAAGGAAGAAGCTCCTTTTATGTTGTTTTAGTACATGTCATACTTTCAAACTGCATCCTAAACAATCATATTCATTCTTATATATTCATGACACCCTCAACTTGGGTCAGGGTACTCTTTTTGCAAAGACTTGTAACTATTCAAAGTACAAAGTATAACTGGCTCTGAGGACTCTACTATGAATGCATCATCTATATCATTCATTCACATTGTAAGACTCAAGGTACCCTGAGAAGGAGGGATTGGAAAGAATCTAAGAGCTGGCTCACAGGGAGCAGAGTTGTAAAATGATGACATCTGAACATGCCATGGCTGAAGTAGGCATCTCTCACAGCACCTGTGATGGTATGTACACGATCTAGACAGTCAAAATTCCAGCATGAGTAGTAGAAGGGGAACAACCCAAGACTTCACCCTTGTTGGAGGAATAATTGGCAGCTGATGGCTGACCACTCACCAGTATGCATGTGGACAGCATTGATTTGATTCAGAGGGTTATTGTTAACAATAAACAGGACATGAAGTCAGAAGAAAGAAGGGGTGGAGGACATTAGGGAGTTGAATGGGGTAGTGGTAAATGGATATGGTTGATATGCATTTTATAAACATATAAAACTTGCAAGGAATAAAAATAGTATTTATACAAAAAGAGGGGGAGTAAAGAAGCAAACACAGGAAAGGAAGATATGAGGAAGGAGAGAAGAAAGGAGGAGGGAAGAATGAAGCAGGGAAGGAGTGAGTTTATTTCATTGGGCAAAGCAAATACTCAGGAAATATCACTTTACATCAAAGTATCAGAAAATTACAATAGCCACCATATCATTATTCAAAAAATTCATTAATGCTTAGTTCCCTTCAAGAAATAAATAATAAGGATCACTGTGGTATTCAGGAAATAGGGGACTCTAGGAAGAGAAAGAAGGATATGAGTGCTCCTGTGTGTTATATATTCCTCAGCGTTTGCCTGTGTGTAGAATCTGAATGCAAGTTAAGCACTGGGAAAAATCCAAGCATATCTGTTAAGACACAATTCTATTTCAAGCAAGGTTTCTAGATTAAAGACACAGTCTTTAATTTAATTTTATTTTTACCAAAGAACAACACATCTTTTTGGCATCTTCTTGAAACAATGAAGAAAAAGAAATATTTTAATGCTTTTAATTATTAACCCATCTTACTAAAGCCTGAAACTCAAATTTTATAAAGGGTCTTAATGTATTTTTCTTTCTCTTAAATATATAAAACTCCATTTTGCTAATAATAACCAATTTATCTTCACTGCATAAATATTTGACTTTTTCTAACAGCAAAGTAATATATACGTCATTTAAAATTAAGATGAGAAGTCTATATATGAACAATAAATATAATAAACATGTAAAAATGCAAATGTAAGACAAGCCAGACAATGAGCCTACATGAACACTGTGATATCTAGACATTTGTCAGACTGCCTTTTTCTGTTTTGACAGCCAAATGAATGTTATATATAGAAAGAAGGACTCTCACTGAGAGAAACGTTTTGCTTGGTTTCTTTTAATCTGAATACAACTGTAAGACATTTCAATATGTGGGCAGCATCTATGGTACAGAGTTGGAAAACATTCAGGTGTAAATTACCAACACAGTCAAATACTTGCAGATACAATCCACCCATCCATCGTGATTCATACTCCATTTAATACATAATTTTGATGTCTAGGACAGTTCAACCTGTGCAGTTAGCAAGTGCCTTGTGATCGTCTAGAAAGGGTTTGTATGCCGTGATTTGTGTGCGAAGAGAATTAATTGTAATCACTGCTTCTTCCCATCAGCTAGAGCCTTTGTTCTGATTCCCTTCATCCCTGTTTGGTAGAAAGCTTCAAGATGAAAACTCAGCCACACAACTGACTACATAAAACAAGACAGAGAATCCTAGATTCTTGGTTGTTTTATTTTTTTGGTTTTTCAAGACAGGGTTTCTCTGTATAGTCCTGGCTGTCCTGGAACTTACTTTGTAGACCAGGCTGGTCTCGAATTCAGAAATCTGCCTGCCTCTGCCTCCCAAGTGCTGGGATTAAAGGAGTGTGCCACCAGGCCCAGCTACATTCTTGGTTTTAAGTTGATTATTATTATTAGCATGGCTTCTGCTATGTCCTGCTGGTTATTATCTTTGACATATCTGTAAATTACAAGTGTGTGTAGATTTTAAATTTATGAAATAAAACAATATTGCTAATGAGTCATTGTTTGAGGCAAAGTCTGACAAAATTTCCCTTCATAATTGTCAGAAAATGAGGACCCCAAGCAAGGGAGTCATTATCTTATTATGTTTATATTCTCCTCTAGAGAAGATCTTCTTTGAATTGATTTACCAAAAGAAATGCATGCCTACTAAACATTCCTTCCCCTTAGCCTTGACTTACAAGTAAGAAAATGTTAGAGAATTAAAAAAGGACGATGGAAAGAAAGGAGGGAAGATCTTTCAGGTTACAAGAAGTCTGCTTTGGGTGGAGACCTAAAATTCCAGACCACTGGTTCCATCAGCTGGCTGGAAGACCTTTCATAGAAGACTAGCTCAAATAAGGCTTCCTCAAGAAATAGGCCGAATAAGCAATCCTTGGGAGGCTGTACTATTTACAAAATCCCCATGCATCTGTCCACTAATGAGACAGCTCTGCAGCCATGTAGCTTGTAAGTCTGCCCCCAGTGCTGAGTTATTCAGAAAAATGTAACTTGTTCTTTCTGTGTTATCTAAGCATGCTTTTCTTAATACTTTGGGCCTTTTGACAGACACTTTGGACATCCCTACCAAAGTCTTGCTCCACCCATCTTGTGGCGTTTCTTTCATTTGTGAGCTCTCCAGTTTAAATAGCATGATTTATTTCTTTTCTACTCCACTGTCTTCCTCCAGGCTGATGTTTGCAAGACCTGCGGTTTTCTCTTTCAAATTCTAATAAAATTGCTCTTGGGCTTCTGTTGCAGTCCATTCTTACATTCTTTTATGGTTGACAGTAAAAAACCTAAGAGTGAATTTCCCCCATATCAAAAATACAGTTTTTATTAATATAGAATAAGCATTTAATAAACCTCAGAAAGGAGTGAATAGAAAAATAGTAGTGTTCTGACAATATTAGTTTGTTAGCAATATGCTGATGCATTCTGAGCTTCCAAACAGCTAGATTACACACAAAGTATATTAATAAATGATAATGAAAGCTAGAACACATTTTACTCCTGAAATTATATTGTATTAGTGAAAAATAATAGGTACAGAAACTGTCATATGAAAACTTCTTTTAGATATGACCAGATGAGATTGAGTTATTAAGACAAGTGGGTAGAATGGGTAAAACAATTTTTTTTAATAAATTAAAATTGTCTATATTTACATTGTCTCGTAATGAAAAGCATCAGGGAACTCATAAAATGGAAGCATACCCCCATTATTCTAATTAGAAAGAGATCCACATGCAACAATTTATATACCGTTTTTAGATCTATACATTTTAATGCCTACCAAAGTGTAAAGAATCATTTCAAAGCCTACAAGAGTCTAAACGCTCTACAAAACTATGTTTTTACATACATCATAAAACTGCCCCTGTTTTACAAATGTACTTGCCCTTTTGTTCTTAAATAATTTAGATGTTTTAAGATGAAAAGATCTCCATAAAATATGAAGCTTTATAAAAAAAGATAGAAAATCAAGTAGGAATAAAATACCAAATGATAAACAGATGCCTCACAAAAGCAGATGTCAAATGGTCAATAACCATATACAGAGAGGTTAAACAGAACGTTTAACATGAAAATGATTCGTCACCAGGTTTTTACCAAGGTAATTTGGATACTGAGACATTTTGAATGTTTTTGGTATCATCTGGTAAATCTAATACTGCACTCTGTGCCCCAGCAATTATCACCTCACATATATAACTATTACAACTATATTGTATATCAGAAAGATGCATACAATAGTGCTCATAAAGGCACCAATAACAACTGGAAATTGCAAAATGTCTATCAAACACAGAATGTGAAAATAGGCTATGGAAAAGTGAAACACTAAAAAGTTATATATTCATGAAAACAAGAGTAGTGCCCTATGCAGCAATATAAGTGAGTACTGGGAATACCACATTGAGTTACAAAAACCAGACATGGGTAATGCATTTTATATGAATCTACATAAAATACAGAAGGCAATACACCTAAGCTATGATTTTCAAAGTCAGAATGGTGATTAACCTTGTCCAAGGTGTACTATTGTGTTTAATTTTTATCTTAGAAATAGTAATATGGATGTCTTCACATAAAAATTTATCAAGCCATGCACTTATGATTTCAGAAGGGATATTGTCTTCAATAAAATATTCACATTAAAATGTCATTACCACAAGTGCACAGATAAGGATCTTTACTCGGGAGCGACCTATGAATCGGACTAGGAAGAATTGCATTACAAATAGCTTACATGAACTATAATGTGGTCTGATTTGTGATGCTAAGGCAGAATACACGCATAGAGTAGGTACTTGTAAACAATGGGAATTTAGTTTCCACAGTCTGGAGACTGGGGTTTCCAAAATCAGAGTGTGTCTAAGTTT
This sequence comes from Mus musculus, assembly GCF_000001635.26. Lineage (NCBI taxonomy): Eukaryota > Metazoa > Chordata > Mammalia > Rodentia > Muridae > Mus > Mus musculus. Next base: position 93,375,239 of record NC_000070.6, read on the forward strand.
AGCTGGATCATGGGTTCCCTATGGCCTCTAGGGAAACATTTCCATGCACATAGATTGGAAAAATCAGCCTTGTCAAAGCTGGTGTATGGCTAAAAGCAATGAATAGGCTCAAAACACATTTCATATAAAAAAAATCCAATAACAGTCTTCTCAGAACTAGGAAAACAATACTAAACTTCATGTGGAACTACAAAAGACCCTAGGTAGCCAAATTAATAGTGAGTAAAAACAATTGCTAGAAAATGGATTGAACTGGGAAGCATTATGATAAATAAAACAAGGCAAACCTAGAATGACAAATAATCTGTGTTTTCTCTCACACACAGAACCTAGATTTAAATTTGTATGTGTGCATCAGGGGCGATGCAACTAGAAAGGGGATTAGGCGAGAGAAGGAAGAGATCTCTAAAAGGGGAAAGTAGTAGAAGACACCTTTAAGGAAGATGAGGAAAGGACTGTCTGAGAAAGAAGACACCTGATAAGGAAGCCCAGGGGCAAGACAGTCTGTGGAAAAGAAGGAAAGCAGGCAAACTGGAAGGTCAGGGTATAGTAGCCTGGGCTGGAGGGTCAGAGTGTTTTTAGAAGTAACTTTATGCCAGTTTGATTGCAGCCCTTCTTAAATTAAGGTGTTTCTAAAACTAAGTATTAAGAGATGTGGCCCTTAGTGGGTGATGAGAAATCGTGGGCAGGGTTTTTCTTGTGAACAGAATTTAGATACCCAACAAAAGAGGTGTCACTCAGTATTCTGTTAGCTTGATGGTTTGCTATGTTTTGCCTTCTAGTATGTAAAGACCAAGTACCCCTCCCTTTCATCCTGTCAGATTTTAATATAAGATTTCATGGCTATAAATTTTCCTCTTATACTCACTTTAGCTCTATCACAAAGATGCTTGTAAATTATCCTTTAGGTTTTATTTGTTTCTAGAGGAATTTTACTTCTTTTCTGAATACTTCAATGATCCACTGACTGTTCAGTATCCAATGTTACTCTATTTTATCTTAATACTGATTTATACTATTATTGCACCATGGCTTAATAAAATATAGGACCTTATTTTGGTTCTTCTGTAATTGGTAAGATTAATTTGTGACCTAGACTATTTTAGAGAAGGTTTCATGTACAGTCAAAAGAAATGAGTATTCTCTGTTTATTGGGTGGGATATTCTGAAGATAATTAAGGTTATTTGATGTATGATACAGTTGAACTTTGAGTTTTTCTTTTGTTTTAGTTTGAACATCCTATGAAACGATGAGTGTATTTAAATCACCTACTACTATTTTTATCAGAATTCATTTCCATTGGTATTTGTTTTATGAAAATGAGATCTACAACACTGGGTGCAAATATATCTATAATTGTTATAGCGTCTTGGTGGATTATTCTGTTTACTAACATGTATTGACATCTTAAAAATCTCTACATACTAGTTTGTGTTTGAATCATATTTTATGAGATATCAGGAGAGTTATGCCAGATTTGTTTTTATATTTCCTTTTCTTGATATATTGTTCTCCATCTTTGATTCTATTGGTGTCATTAATAGTGAAGCCTATAACTTCTATATAACAAATATTGGGCTCCAGTTTCTTATATACCAGCAAGGGTGTCTGTATATTTTCATTGGTGAGGGAAATCCATTTATATTTAAGGTTATATTCAAAATGAATGCTGACTAAGTTTAATAATTTTGTCAATCATTATACTGGTTGGTTGGATTGCTTTTTATTTATCTTGTATTAGTCCTAGAATTTTTAGGTTTATAGTGTTTGATATGATGGATTCCTTCCTCACTTTACTTTGTTCAGCTGTTACTTTCGTGAAATTTATTCTTTTCTGTGTGCTTGTGATAGGGACTATATTTATTTCTCTGTATATAGTATTCCTTCTATAACACTAGCTCATGAACTACCCTAGTTTGTACTTGTCTTGAAATATCCTTACTTCACCAGTTTTAAAAGATAGCTTTGCTGAATATAGCACTCTTGGTTGGCAGTTATTTAACTTGAGAGCTTGAAATATATCATTCTTTCAGGACCTTAAGATGGTGATAAGAACTCAAGTTATTCTATTGTTTCTGCCTCCATGTGTCAGTTGGCATTCTTCTCTTACAACTTTTATATTGCTTCTTCAGTTGTTACGTTGGTATTTTGAGTATAATATGTCAAAGTGATAGTCTTCTCCAGTCACGACTAGTAGAGATTCTAAATGTTTGTGGTGTAAAATTTAAATAGTAACATTATTGAAAAACTCCCTATGTCATTGGAGTTTCTCTCATATAACTTGTGCAACCCATGGATTCTTAAATACCTGGACTGTTTCTCATGATCACTTTTTCCCCATAACTGGTGTTAGGGTACAATATTTCATTGACTTTGTTCTCAGTCACTGGCATTTTTTCTTCTGCTTGGATGAATCTACTACTAATTCCTTCTACTAGGTTTGTATTTGGTTCTTTGACTTTTTCTTTCCAACATTTCTACTTTTTAAAAATAAATTTAAATATAAGTTTCTCAGGAACTGGAAGCATGGCTTGGAGATGGAGCAGTTATGCAACATAAAGGACACCCTAGGCATTATACCTTATTCTGAAAAAAAAAAAAAAAACATAAATACCATTTTTTTATTTCTTCAACTATTTTGCTTTTTGTCTCCTCTATTTCCTTCTTTATAGAATGTATGATGTTCTGGCTGTCTTCTCTATCTCCTGAATTGGGTATTTTCACTTAATTTTATTCTGTTTCAGCTCTTTGATCATGTTTACCAAAACAACTTTAAAACATTCACCTGGGATTGTATCTCTTTGGGTATAACTGAGTGTTATGATCTTTTTGATACTGATTTACTTTTTTATGTTTCTTCACTATCTGGGTTCTAATTTGCACATCAGTTTGTTTGGATATCCCTTCCCATATGTTTGGGTGGAAATCTTATTGAAAACCTCTTAAGTAAAGTCTAAATTCTCAGTACTGCTCGTCAAAGAATAAACAATCTGCTGTAATAGCAAGAATATCAAATCATTGAAGATAAAGTAGTGTATTTAAAACCAATCACAGGCAACTAATTTGGCACCAATAAAATCACAAAGAAAATGGCAATACTATTGTAAAAAATGGAGTCCATGTATTTTGTGGCTTGTTGTTCTTGTTGTTGGTGGTGGTGATGGTTTGGTTTTTGTTAGTATGTTTTGTCTTTTGGGTTGTTTGTTTTGATTTTTCAGTATTTTATGTATACAGATACAGACAGAAACAATATGAACATGGGTGAGTAAGGAGGTGAATAGGACCTAAGAGTAGTTGGGAATGAGGAATCAAAATACATTGTATGACAAAAAAAAAGCCATCAATGCCAGAAAAAATTAAAAGGTGCTTAGGGTGAGATAAACTGAAACACAGGGGAAGGAAAAAATGAAGCTTAAATAAGAGAAAATAGGGAAAAAGAAGTATTTCAAAGAGGGGAGAAAAAGAATCAAAGACAGATAAGCAAAAGAAAGTCAAAGATTTCCCAATAATGAAAAAGATCAAAAATAGAAAGTGTGGAATGCAAATTAAAATAAAAACACATGTGTATTCAAAATAGAACCAATAATGTAATGTGAAAATATCACTAAATGTTTGTTGAGGCAGTCAAAAAAGGAGAAAGTAACTAAGGGCAAAAGGACATTATGGTCCAATGCACAGAAAGTGACAACAAAATAATATAACCATATTAAGGATGGAACCTGTGGTGATTTGAATAAAAACAGCTCTATATAGACTCATAGAGGGTAGCACTGTTAGGAGCTGTTGCCTTGGTGAAGTAGGTACAACCTTATTGGTCTGGGAAGAGGAAGGTAAGATTTCAGATTCTCTAGCTTGGCCCAGCTTCATCCTCCCTTCTTGCTTCCTGCTAATCCAATTGTAAAACTCTTGGATGCCCCTCTAGCACCATGTCTGCAGGCATATTGCCATTCTTCCTGCCATGAACAAAAGGACTATATCTTTGAACTGTAAGCCAGCCCCAGATAAATAATGTCCTTTAGAACAGTTATTGTGGTCATAGGGTCATAGTGTCTAAACAGAAACAGAAACCCTAACTGAGATAATAACAAGTAAAAACATCAAAAATCTAACAACGAAGTAAAACTACTGCAAACAAAACAAAACAAAACAAAACCAAAAAAAACCCCAAAAAACCAAACAAACAAAAAAACAAACAACAAAAAAAAAAAACCCAAAAAAAACTCATGAGAGAAGAGGTCATTTGAACTTGTTGACTTCTGATTTTCCTATGGTGTGTACTGTTGCTGCATGTATATCACAGTTGACTTTACCTTGGTAGGTTTCTTCTTTGAGTTCCAAAGATGTCTCCTAGTCACAATGAGCTTTATAATTTCTCACTGGACACCTTTTCTTGACTCTCTTGATTATAGAGAGGGTGGCTGGTGTTTAGCTGGATGGTATTTCCCAAATATGTTAAAACTGGGATAAGTGATCATGGCACTGAGGTTAGTGCAGAGAATCTGCTTTTGTACCTTCAAGATCTCCTGGGTATTAATCACTATGTTGGAGGTATGAAGCTGTGGGTGCTAAGCACACCTCTGGAACTTCAGATACTTCTAAAGTTCAATCTATCCATTGACATCAGTCTTAGGTCAATCAAATTCCCAGGTTGTTCTAGCTTGCTGAAATCTGTTCCAATGACAGAGGGCTATTTGTAAAATAGTATATGTATAGCTGATCTGTGATACTTTAAGGACAGGAATCATAATTCATAATGATAATAGAGATGGTGTTATCAGCAGAATAGACTCGAAGATACAGAAATGAACCCACATACCTATGATTACTTGATCTTTGACAAAGGAGCTAAAACCATCCAGTGAAAAGAAGATAGCATTTTCAACAAATGGTGCTGGTTCAACTATGTACAACATGGAGTCATATGTACAAAGGGGTCAACCTGTACAAGAATGCAAATTGATCCATTCTTATCTCCCTGTACAAAGCTAAAGTCCAAGTGGATCAAGGACCTCCACATAAAACCAATTATACTGAATCTTATAGAAGAAAAACCCTCAAACACATGGGCATAGGGGAAATTTTCCTGAACAGAACACCAATGGCTTATGCTTTAAGATCAAGAATCAACAAATGGGACCTCATAAAATTGCAAAGCTTCTGTAAGGCAAAGACACTGTCAATAGGGCAAGATGGCAACCAACAGATTAGGAGAAGATCTTTACCAATAACCCTATCAAAAATGGGGAACAGAGCTAAACAGAATTCTCAACTGAAGAAACTCGAATGGACAAAAAGCACTTAAAAAAATGTTCAACATCCTTAGTCATCAGGGAAATGCAAATTAAAATGAGCCTGAAGTTCCACCTCACATCAGTCAGAATGGCTGAGTTCCAAAACTCAGGTGACAACAGATGTGGAGAAAGAGGAACACTCCTCCATTGCTGGTGGGATTGCAAGCTTGTACAACTACTGTGGAAATCAGTCTGGCAGTTCCTCAGAAAATTGGACACAGATATACCACTCCTGGGCTTATACCCAGAAGATGCTCCAACATGTAATAATGACACATGCTCCACTATGTTCATCAGAGGCATATTTGTAGTAGCCAGAAGCTGGAAAGAACCCAGATGTTCGTCAGCAGAGGAATGGACACAGAAATTGTGATACATTTACACAATGGAGTACTACTCAGCTCTTAAAAGCAAGGACTTCAAGAAATTCACAGGCAAAAGGGTGGATTTAGAAAATATCATCCTGAGTGAAGTAACTCAGTCACAAAAGAACACACACTCACTGACAAGTGGATATTAGGCAAAGAGCATGGAATACCCATGATACAACTCACAGACCATATGAAGCTCAAGAGGAAGTAAGACCAAAGAGTGGATGTTTCAGTCCTACTTAGAATAGGGAACAATATAATCAAGGGACGTAGAGGGTGGGAACGACTTGGAAGGATGAGAGGAGGGGTTGGGGAAAAGAGGGTCAGAATCAGGTATGGAAGGAGACGTACAGAGGGTCAGAAAATGGAACAGAGATGTGTAGTAATGGGACATGGGGAACCGGTGGTAGCAACCAGAAAGTACCAGATTCCAGGAAACAAGAAGCTCCCAGAACCCCACAGGGATGACATCTGAAATACCACACATAGGGGAGAGAACCTGTCGAGAGTATATCCAGAGGTTAGTCATGGCACCCCAGTTGAGGGATGGTGCCACCCACCCATCTCCAAAATTTTAATCCAGAATTGCTCCTGTCTAAAGGAAATACAGGGGCAAAGAGTGGAACAGAGATTGAATTAAAGGTCATCCAGAGACCGCTCCACCTGGTGATCCATCCCACATGCAGACACCAAACCCAGACACAATTGCTGATGCCAAGAAGTGCTTCTTGACAGGAGCCTGATACAGCTGTCTCCTGAGAGGTTCTGCCAGATCCTGGCCAATACAGATGTGGACGCTCGAAGCCAACCATCAGACTGAGCACAGGCACCCCAATAGAGGAGTTAGGGGAAGGATTGAAGTTGCTGAAGGGGCTTTATCTGGAATGAATGGGAGGGGAGGCTCTTGGTCCTGTGAAGGCTTGGTGCGCCAGTGTAGAGGATTGCTAGGGCAGTGAGACAGGGAGTGTGTGGGTGGGTGGAGGAGCACCCTCATAAAAGCAGGATAAGGGAGGATAGCAGAGAGGGTTTGCAGAGGGGAAACTAGGAAAGGCAATAACATTTGGAATGTAAACAAATAAAATATCCAATTAAAATAATAGTGATGGTGTTGCTTGGAATAAATTCTCCTTTTTCTTTAGGGTAAACTCTGAAACATCATTTGTGGCAAAAATCTTCAAGGATTTCCTGTATCTCTTGCATATATTTTGAATACAAATTTAAATGCCGTAGTACTGAAAAATGTTTTTCAGTATTTCCTAATATATTGTGGCCAGTAGTAAGGACAAAGAAAAGAAAAGCTTCTAAATTAGTCATAAATATTTTCCAGGTCAACACAAGAAAAAACTTCAACCGCCAACTGCTTATCATATGTTACTACTCATGGTGATTTCCCTACAGCATTGCTTTCATTTCCCTTATGTAAGGAAAGCATAAAAAGCTTCACTCTGCTCTCCATGACAAGTGTTCTCAATTCCCATGAGACACTCCCCACGTTTCCCTCCAAGGAATGACAGCAGCCAGCACTTCCTGTACAAGCTCACAGTTCTTACAAAGAGGGAATAAAAGGTAAGATGGTTTTGCATTCTCCACGGCGGCATGTTTTATGACTTCTCTATCTAGAGTATTTCCTCAATGCAAACAAGGTATAAGTACAAGCAAATTGCGAATATATCACAAGTACTGATTTTCTACTTACTTAAAAGAATCTGCTTGAAAATATTTCAATCTTATTTTCAAGTCTAAGGGCATGAAGATTTTCTTCTCTTCATCCTTGTTCTTCATTACACACAGAAGTGACACAGTAATGCAAAACTGTGAGTATGCACCTGTCATTTGTAATTCATTTTATTTTATAGTAGTTTTTAAAAGGATTATCATTATGGGGTAAGATCTAGAGTACGGTGAATCAAAGCAGATTGACTGACAAATGTAATAGCAGTAATGACAACGAGATTTAGCATCTATGAGAAAAGTAGTTCCAAGCTTCTGCCTCCTTCAGCACAGTCACTTGCTTTGAGTAGGGCTGAAAGTGAGATGGTTGGTAAAGATAAAGACACACAAGGTTCCCCACCATGTGACTCTGAATGAATGAATGCGTTGGAGGTTATACTTCCCAGGAAGGAAAGTCTCTCTGTGTTTTACACTGTAGGTAGGGCCAACTTCTCTGTCTGAGGGTCAACTAATAGAAATAGTAGAGACTACAAACCATTCCTTCTGTTCAAGGGCAAGCCCACCCCCTTTTATCAGATTCTAGTGGAAATGCTTACAGATCTTACCTGCCACCTGTGCCCTGGTCACAGACTGACCCTACCTGTCCTTGGAGGTTAGAGGTGAGGTGGAATGGAGTCAAGGACACAGACTCCAGGAGCAGATGAGAAATGCTCTTTTGAACACTGCTTCAAGCTCCTTTAATACCCTCCATCCGTGCCCCATTGGTCCCCCAAAAAGGATCTCTTCTAAACAGCAGTTCCTGATTAGCTAACATTGTCTCCTTCAGCAATCCTTGGTCTCTCAGGCAGTCCTCAATTAGGTCCTCCGCAGGAGGTGCTTTGCAGTTGTGCAGTCCCAGTGTTTCCATAGAGGTATCCCCCCACCATTCCTGCTACACTTACCGAGTACAATTTGATGATTGTGGACTAAGACCCCATTTATTAAGTCATTGAGTGGGTGGGTCATGAAATATTTGGCAAAGCAAGAGGTTTCTGACAACAAAACAAAATTAAATGTGTTATGAATCTGAGTTATTTCTCCCCAAACTTGATTTTCTTGCACCTTAGGCTGTGAACACAGTGTGCATATTCTACACCATGTATACCCTCAAGCTTTGGAAAGCCAATTAGCATGGAGTGAAACACCTCAGCTTAGAATTTAGACTGTGGTATGTTATGAATTTCCATGTATCTACTTTTATACACTTTGTTATTCTTATAGAAAAGTAACGATTAATTATAAAAATTAACATTTTCTTATTGTCAGACCTTGGAAAGTACCAAATTAGAATGTAGTTGAATTGAATTGTTAGTATATTTGATTTTAAAAAATTGTTGTTTTAATTGATAGCTTGAGTTTCATAAACAAAAACATTGTTAACTTAATTTGGATTGAGATTAAGAAAGGATTTCAAATAATTTTTGAAGTGGTCCTAAAGAGTTCTTTTATTTATACAAAGTATCATTTTTAGCATTGGTGATTATAAAACCAAAAACCTGGATCTGCTCTAATAAACATTAAAGATGATCTTTGACCTACAGTACCAAGTATTCAGCCAGGGTTTAATTTTGCATGTAAAAATAAACAATCTTATCCATCCTATTTGTATAAAATTTTCTTTGACCTTTTATAGCAAAGAATTTTTATGATAAATTTCCTTGTGACTTATTATGAGTGAATGTTTGATTTATATACCTATTTCATACTCCTGTTTCTTGGGCTTGTGTTAAAAAACGTCTTAAGTAAAAAGAAATCATAAGTCAAAAACTTTTAAAAAATTAGCTGGGGTATATGTGTAAAATGAAACAACACCTTTTTTAAAATACTGCATTACAACACAAATTTCATTTTCTCTTCTTATATTCTTCTTTCATACAATACATTCGGATCACAGTTTTCCCTCCCTCAACTCTTTTCAGTCCTCCCTACCTCCTCTCCTCACACTCAGATCCACTCTTCTTCCATTTTCCTTCAAAATAAGAGCAGGCATCTCAGAGAAATCACCAAACAGGACATAACAAGTTACCCTAAGGCTAGGCACAAACCTTCCTTTCAAGGCTGGACTTGGCAACCCAGTAGAAAAATAGGGTCCCAAGAGCAGGCAAAAGAGTCAGAGATGCATCCTACTTTCACTATTAGGAATCCCACAAGAACACCAACGGATACAACCACAATGGATATGGAAAGGACCTAGGGCTGACCCATGCAGGCTCTGTGGCTAATGCTTCAGTCTCTGTAAACCCCTATGTGCCCTGCTTTAGTTAACTCTGTGGGCTGTTTTCATTAGCAACAAATGTTTCTGTGCTCTAGTCTGGAGGTTGAAATACATTGCAAGTTATTAGTTTCTTCTGGAAACTTGGAGAGAGATTGAAAGTCCATGAAAGTTTGAGACTCTGAAACAGTACAAATGCAGAGGAATGCCTTGACTTAGTCTTGGATGCAGTTATAAAGAGCATAAGTAAAAATTAGATGGGATCAGTTTTCTATACAAATTCCTTGATGGAATGTACAGTGTTACTAGTCTCTTTACAGTTCTCCAATATAGTAAACTCAAGTGAGAATAGACCACAACTGTGAATTATCTTTCACTCCCACAATTTTTTTCTTCCTTTAAAGCAGAGTTATTCATACTCTAAAAGCTTCCAGATGTATAACTCACAATTATTTATTGGAAGATCACTGGCCAAGACAGTAAGAGGTTCATTCACATGCTCAGATCTATTCTAGATAACAGGTTTCTTTTTTTTTTTTATGTTGATACCAATTCTTCTTAATAACCACCATTCCTTTGATAATTGCTGTGTCTCAGAAAATATTCTTAAGTGTGTACATATTATCAAGGAAGATGACAATCTTTGTGTTCTTATTCATAAAAGAATTTAGAAAATGAACTCAGTAGGAAGCTCAGTAGGAATTTTAGTAAGAGTTTGAGAGAAAGCAGTAAAGGAAGTAAGCTGTAAAGTTTGGAAGCTGTGAATAGGATTGTCTTAAGATTTCCATTGCTGTGAAGAGATACTATGACCAAGGCAGCTTTTATAAAAGACAGCACTTAAATGGGCCTGGCTTATAGGTTCAGTCCATTATCATCATAGTGGGAAGAATGGCAGTGTCCAGGCAGACATGGCTCTGGAGGAACTGAGAATTCTATGTTTTGTACAGAAGGCATCCAGAAGACTGTTCCAGGCAGCTAGGAGGAGGGTCTTATTGCCTACTTCCACAGTGACACACCTCTTCCAACAAGGCCACACCTCCTAATACTGCTACTCTCTGGATGAAACATATTCAAATCACCACAGAGAGACATGGGAAAGGGGAAGCTTTGGGTTAGGCTGACACATTCAACAACATCGGCAGCAAGGAACAACATGGATTAAAGTAGTTACATGATAGAAACTAAGTTGTAGATCCAGTGAAAGAGTAAGAGAGCCCAAAGGGGCAAACAAAAGAAGCTTAAGCTTTAGTCATTATCAGAAAGATACAGAAAGAAAGTAAAAGGGTCAGTTACACTTTTAAAGCTAAAATCACATACTCTTTTATGTCAGGAATATTAGACATATGTAAACACAGTAGAACTTCATAGAGGTAGTTCCCAACAATTTCAATGAGGGTGGAATTCTGAGAAGGCAAAGTATATTATCTCATTAAAGGAGTAATTACACCTCCTGACTCTTTAGCTAAATCAGCTTTCTTGAAGGTTTAAAGCTTGGTCAGAGGAGTGGAAGGCCCAACTAGATTAAATTTTTTTCCTCTTTTTTTTTTATTAGGTATTTTCCTCGTTTACATTTCCAATGCTATCCCAAAAGTCCCCCATACCCACCCCCCCAATCCCCTACCCACCTACTCCCCCTTTTTGGCCCTGGCGTTCCCCTGTAAGGGGCATATAAAGTTTGCAAGTCCAAAGGGCCTCTCTTTACAGTGATGGCTGACTAGGCCATCTTTTGATACATATGCAGCTAGAGACAAGAGCTCCGGGGTACTGGTTAGTTCATATTGTTGTTCCACCTATGGGGCTGCAGTTCCCCTTAGCTCCTTGGGTACTTTCTCTAGTTCCTCCATTGGGGGCCGTGTGATCCATCCAATAGCTGACTGTGATCATCCACTTCTGTGTTTGCTAGGCCCCGGCATAGTCTCACAAGAGACAGCTATATCTGGGTCCTTTCAGCAAAATCTTGCTAGTGTATGCAATGGTGTCAGCATTTGGAAGCTGATTATGGGATGGATCCCTGGATATGGCAATCACTAGATGGTCCATCATTTCGTCACAGCTCCAAATTTTGTCTCTGTAACTCCTTCCATGGGTGTTTTGTTCCCATTTCTAAGAAGGGGCAAAGTGTCCACACTTTGGTCTTTGTTCTTCTTGAGTTTCATGCGTTTAGCAAATTGTATCTTATATCTTGGGTATCCTAAGTTTCTGGGCTAATATCCACTTATCAGTGAGTACATATTGTGCGAGTTCCTTTGTGATTGGGTTACCTCACTCAGGATGATGTCCTCCAGGTCCATCCATTTGCTTAGGAATTTCATAAATTCATTCTTTTTAATAGCTGAGTAGTACTCCATTGTGTAAATGTACCACATTTTTTTGTATCCATTCCTCTGTTGAGGGGCATCTGGGTTCTTTCCAGCTTCTGGCTATTATAAATAAGGCTGCTATGAACATAGTGGAGCATGTGTCCTTCTTACCGGTTGGGACATCTTCTGGATATATGCCCAGGAGAGGTATTGCAGGATCCTCCTGTAGTACTATGTCCAATTTTCTGAGGAACTGCCAGACTGATTTCCAGAATGGTTGTACAAGCTTGCAATCTCACCAACAATAGAGGAGTGTTCCTCTTTCTCCACATCCTCGCCAGCATCTGCTGTCACCTGAATTTTTGATCTTAGCCGTTCTGACTGGTGTGAAGTGGAATCTCAGGGTTGTTTTGATTTGCATTTCCCTGATGATTAAGGATGTTGAACATTTTTTCAGGTGCTTCTCTGCCATTTGGTATTCCTCAGGTGAGAATTCTTTGTTCAGCTCTGAGCCCCATTTTTTAATGGGGTTATTTGATTTTTCTGGAGTCCACCTTCTTTTAAAAGAAGAGACAATAATATGAAATGTCCTAATCTTTAAATCAGATCTGGATGTTATGTCTCCACCCAAGACCAGTAGTATTTTATTTCTTTAACCAGGCCTTGAGAGGAGTGAATGTTTATCTTTCCAGTGTTACCAGGGAATCTGGAGTTAAGCTCCAAAGCTTTAATGTCTTCCAAGGCTGCTATAACATTCCTAAATTAATTTGTTTAAAATTAACTAAAGAAGTTACATGGTAAGTACACAGTTTCATCTTTTATTTGCAGTTTAGAAAAACTAGGC